>NC_088206.1:32906572-33171572 GCF_037126465.1 Ornithodoros turicata | reverse complement strand
GAGCAGAGCAGAGCAGAGCAGAGCAGAGCAGAGCAGAGCAGAGCAGAGCAGAGCAGAGCAGAGCAGAGCAGAGCAGAGCAGAGCAGAGCAGAGCAGAGCAGAGCAGAGCAGAGCAGAGCAGAGCAGAGCAGAGCAGAGCAGAGCAGAGCAGAGCAGAGCAGAGCAGAGCAGAGCAGAGCAGAGCAGAGCAGAGCAGAGCAGAGCAGAGCAGAGCAGAGCAGAGCAGAGCAGAGCAGAGCAGAGCAGAGCAGAGCAGAGCAGAGCAGAGCAGAGCAGAGCAGAGCAGAGCAGAGCAGAGCAGAGCAGAGCAGAGCAGAGCAGAGCAGAGCAGAGCAGAGCAGAGCAGAGCAGAGCAGAGCAGAGCAGAGCAGAGCAGAGCAGAGCAGAGCAGAGCAGAGCAGAGCAGAGCAGAGCAGAGCAGAGCAGAGCAGAGCAGAGCAGAGCAGAGCAGAGCAGAGCAGAGCAGAGCAGAGCAGAGCAGAGCAGAGCAGAGCAGAGCAGAGCAGAGCAGAGCAGAGCAGAGCAGAGCAGAGCAGAGCAGAGCAGAGCAGAGCAGAGCAGAGCAGAGCAGAGCAGAGCAGAGCAGAGCAGAGCAGAGCAGAGCAGAGCAGAGCAGAGCAGAGCAGAGCAGAGCAGAGCAGAGCAGAGCAGAGCAGAGCAGAGCAGAGCAGAGCAGAGCAGAGCAGAGCAGAGCAGAGCAGAGCAGAGCAGAGCAGAGCAGAGCAGAGCAGAGCAGAGCAGAGCAGAGCAGAGCAGAGCAGAGCAGAGCAGAGCAGAGCAGAGCAGAGCAGAGCAGAGCAGAGCAGAGCAGAGCAGAGCAGAGCAGAGCAGAGCAGAGCAGAGCAGAGCAGAGCAGAGCAGAGCAGAGCAGAGCAGAGCAGAGCAGAGCAGAGCAGAGCAGAGCAGAGCAGAGCAGAGCAGAGCAGAGCAGAGCAGAGCAGAGCAGAGCAGAGCAGAGCAGAGGCTAGAATAATTCTGTACAAGAAGCTGAAGAATGTCATCATTACAAACTCTAATGTTCCTTTCATGTATTGATGCTGCACTGAACGGGAAATAGCTACCATAGTCTTGCATTGCCTGGGATGGCGTCCTGGTGCGGTGCCCGAATGTGACACCTGCAAAGCCACCATTCATGTAACAGTGCGACAGCACAATGCGGCCTTGAACAAAGCATGTCCTTGGAGGAGCAGAAAAAAGATAGCAGAAGGTTCTGTCGCAGAGATATGCTACACTTTATTAAAATTGACCTATATCTGTACGAGAAATCAGAAACATCAAGTCTTTCCATATTCTTCTTCACATACCTCTCCTTGAACCAATGGCTTCTGCGTTACGTCCGGGCAGTACTGTTTCAAAGGGAGTCGGATGTAATTTGCTATGCACGCGTAAGTGTTACGTACCTATCTTGTCAGTGTCACTGTTCACTAGAAAGCATGCATAAATTGTTGTCATACCTTCCTCGAGCGTGTCTGCTGCATTCCACGTAAGTTGCACAATGTCTGGGCAAAGAAAATGTTGCGCTGTTTAAAGAATTTACAAATATATGATGACACGCAAATCTCTCATGTCCACACACACCTCCTTCATGGGATAGATCAGTAGAACATGCGCTCTGCCCATCAGTACTCAGGTCTTGTTGGGCTGCAAAGCAAGTCACTTTTAGAAATGTCAGAAATCCATAGTTGGCAAGGCAGATATCGTATGCACAACTCTGTTTTCTCGGGGTTTTATTGTTTGATGGTAGTAATCCGGATAAATAATTATTTCAAAATTCAGATTAAATTAACACGCCACAACAACACGATAGCTGAAACAACGAGACTATTTTGCCAGGTTGAAAACAGAAGTAGTCAGGAGATGATTAATACTTTCTGTCACACGCTCAGAAAACAGATTACTTGCGATATTTCGACGCTACGCGGGCATCATCATTGCACAGATTGAGCAGAAAGCTTATCCGTGACCTGCTTTTTAATAAAAGTTATTATTAAAGGTACTGTTCATATTTATACTGTTCAATATGCAAATGCATGCATTGTCTTCAGCATGTCATCCCTCAAGGAACATTCATATCTTGTGTCTATGCTGGCGTGCAAAGGCAAAGTAAGGGAACGGCATGATTTTATTCCGTGCTTAACTAGCTCAGTTCATGTTACTGGAGCACATTTATGTCTCCATACCAAATGCCCTGTGACAGTTGGTCAGTGCCACATTTTCTCACACAAGGACAGAACGAGATATGGTCAGACCATTTTGCAACATGAATGTCACAAAGAACCAAGGAAACAGAACACAGTTTCTATTTAGCCTTGTGGTTGCAAAAAACGCCCACCATTTATGTTGTTTGAGAACCGTGATAAGCAGAGTGATGATTTCTAAAATAATGTGGTGCTCATGCAGTGTTTAAACCTAGCTCAACATTATATCACATGTAGTCAGTAGGACTATGTACGCCATATGAATCGGTCTCGCGTTAAATAAAAGCTCCAATGTGAAAAATGCAAGTCTTGCTACGAAGGAGAAAGCAATCAGACCAAAGGAACAGAAACGATACATAACGAATCTACCAACAGCTAATTACCACACTCAGAGACTTCACGTACAGTGAAACAGGACATTCCTTTAACTTCAGTACCTGGGGCCTAGGAAGTTCCTCAGGGCGTTGTTGTAGAGTATGAATACACACACCGCTAATTTCTATAATTTTGCAAAAAATGCATACTTGCGTGTGGCAGTGTGGGCGATTCATGGGTGGGAGCCTCATTAGAGTGTTCCAGTGAAATTGCTTGTTGGCCTGCGAAAGGTAATGTGAGGCATGTAAAATGTGTTGCTCGAACAGGTTCTTTCCTTTCCTACAGGTAATCTTTTACATGGGTGCTGCAGAGGTCCCATGTTTGCAGTAGCTCTAGGACTCTAGGTGAACAGGTAGATATTATATTGTGAGCCAAGTGCAATGCACATTGTATAGCTTTGAACTAGCTAACGTAAAAAAAGAGAAGAAAGCAAAACAAGGGAGCAATGAAGTGCATGAATCAACATCGCTGGAACATATGTGAACAACTGACCGCGAACAATACAGACAGGAAAGTTACATCTGGTGCAGTTGGCTCGAGGCCGGGAGAACCAGCTAATATTTACTCATTTTGCTTTGACCAAAGGCTATAAAAGAGTTACGGGGGGAACAGGATCATAAACAAACAAAACAAAATAAAAATGGCTCACCAGAATATTTTTGCTCACTCTGAAGAACACAAAGATTTACAAGTTTTAATTGAACTCGAGAAGATGGCCATATGCGGTGTCTTTCAACTTGTCCATACTAACCAGTAAGTTACAAGAACCTCAATAAGTGAGCTGTAATTTATAGTGTTACGGTGTATTCTCGCAGCATGTGATTCATGCATCACTCAGCCACTGCTGGGGGCCCCACAGGCTTTGCAGTGCACAACACACCCACTCGAAATGGCTATCATACCCCTCACCATAACGGCCAGTAGTGCCCTCTGTACTGCTACCTGGATGAGTTTCCTTGGTCTTGGCACGATTTATCAAAGACTCGGGTGTGCGTCGGGGAGGGCAACTGACTGGAATTTAAATGTTTATGAGCTTGGTATCCACAGAATATGCAGCAGAGCATTTTCAAAGGCATAACTGAATTTGCTTTCAGTAGCACATACATGTCCATATGGTGATGTGGCTGACTAATCAATATTGTACAAAGACTTGCCTGTGTTCTTTGAGGCAGTCTTTTTGGTGTTGCGTACCAGCTCCGAAGTGGGCAGTTCAGCTTGGGATATTGCTACAATCTGAAGTTGTTACTTCACTCAGGGGCAGTGCGCACCAAAAGCGTTGCATTAAATGTTCTAAAATTTTCATGGGGCGTAGAGGTGACAGAGCTGTGGAAATGTATACCTTTTGCTGCAAAACTCTCTGGGACAGGAGGGAACTCGTCATCATCGTCGTCCTCACTGCTAAAAGCCTTAGGGCGTCTTATCCTCTTGGCGGGTAAGGTGCAGTCATTTAAGTCGGAGTTGTATTCTGCGACCGGCAGCATTTTCCTTGCTTCTTTCCACGTCACTGCAAATAGAATGTCAACAGGTGCGCTTTAAGTAGCAAAAAATCTTAGGTTCTAATTGTCCTTACTGAAAACACCTTTTTACTTGAACATCTAATTCGGCACAGTTTTCCCCTGCAGCGATCCTTTCTTAACCTTTTTATCAACGACATGATTTGGAAGATTCGGCCACTTGCACTTGCTCACCGCAAGCCAGGAACATGGTACGATTCCCACTTCGTCTCGTCATACGAAGTGCACAATTGCATACGATATCTACAACAAAATTAACATAGATACAAGGTATAACAGGATATATATAACTCATTCTATCAAATCTGGCACGCAGTACTTGCTACGTGGACAGCTTTTTATCTTTTTTGTTTTCAGTTTTGCAGTGGAACCATATCCCCTGATAGCAAATGAGTCAATGGCATCGCCACCATTTTTTGCTTGAATGGCAACACAACCAGTTTTGTAACATCTTTGAGGGGCCACACTCTTACAAGTCAGGATTTCTGGACACGACACGAATTCCAGTTAGGGATGACGGACAGGGCTTTTGGAATAGATCATCCTTGTGTGTCAGTTCATACCCTACCACACAGAGGTCCTTTGAGAGTTGCATAGTTGCAATATTTTTTATCTCCACCATGTCACCGTGCTAATTCAAAACCTATCGGGTCCTCCTGTTGTTAAGGTGAAACGACCAGCATTGAAAGCATCATACTGGGGAAGGGTGAATGACTGATGAAGCGGGCCACGGTTGTGGGGCCTCCTGGGCCCCCCGTCTTTAGGCTTTAGGGAAGAAGCTATCTTGGCTTGCTGCTTCTCATTATATCGGTTATATAGCTGTGCAAGCGGCAATGCATGTTTCCGGAGCTGCCTTTTGAAGGACTGCATATTGTTTTCGAAACAAAAAGCACTGAAGGAGTCAAGGGGCCCGTGATTTCTTACGTCTTCAGCTAGATGGAGGAGGCTGTGAACATTATAGGACACTAGATAATGTCCATATAGTTCAGCGAATTTTGTCACAAAGTGAGACAGCAGCGTTTCAGCGTATTTGTTCTGAGTTTGACACAGTTCACAGTTCACAAGGATGGAGATTGCACAGTGCAGCGTGACAAAGTTGGTGTAGTGGGATCGTGGAAGCATATCCTGAAGCACAATAGGTCCAGTATAGAGCAAGAAAAGGCGAAACTCGGTCGCCTTCCATCTTTCGATTTCATCAACACCTCGAGACTTTCGTGCAAATTCCCTGGGAATGTTCCTTTGTATGGCGATTATCCTGTCTGTCAAAGCAATCCTGTCCGATGGGCCGAGGCGCACGGACAAAGGGCCAGACACCCAGAGCAAGATGAGCTTTTTCATTACGCCAAGGCACACCAGATGCATATAGTCGAGGGGCGCTGTCTTTACAATGTCGACCGGCAGTTCTGTCAATACAGATACACCCCTATGATGGTCATTGTCCTGCTGAGTGCGAACGGTATCATCTGTCCTTAACGAGGAAGCCTGAGTAGCATAATATGTCCGGTTATTATCGTGCTGCCCCTCATCTGTGCACTTTGCGTAGCCTGAAAACCCACTGTGCCCCTTTGTGCAATAAATGTAAACACGTGCAGGCGCATCGCAAATCATGCCATCAAAGACAACTCTTACATTTGAGCCGTTCACAGATAAACCATCTGAACTGAGAGAGAGGAGCTCGTCAACGGCTTTACGGAGATAATCACTTGGGGAGGACGGTTTCGATTGTAGGCGCCAACAAGAAATGGAGGCATGCCATCAAACTCTTTAATCTTGCATTGTATTGGCCAGAGCTCTGTTATAGAGCTCTTTGAGAGAGGGAGGCCATCTACACTGAGCTGGAGAGAAATCTTATCTGGAACGTTTTCACTGCTTTCCAAAATGTTTCTGAGGCACTCAGCTAGACCGAAGTGACAGTATTCTCCGGGCGGCATGTTTGTAATGTGTTTTGCGCTATCCCTCGGTGTTTTTAAGAAGGTACGGGCGTCAGTCGGGAGATCTTGAAAGCATGGGTTCCTCCGAAGGTTTTTTAGATGGTCCGATAACAAGCTTTGTGTGACGTTTCCTTTTATCGCCCAGGCTCTCCATTGAATGGGTAGGTCGTCAGAGCTGAGTTCACTGTCGCTAGCATCAGTGGAGCTGTCATCACTTCTTGTGAAAACGAATGGGGAGGAAGTTTCTAGCACACTTACAGGTGCTAACGCACTTAGCGGTATTACATGCTCCGTAGCACAGGTCTCGTCAACGTGTTCAGCGTCACCACCGTATGCTTCGACATCGTGCCTCTCATCGACGGGCGCTGAGACAGGCGAACGATAACAAAAACATCTCCTCCGTGATCTGGCTCCTCACGGAAAGCTGCGATTGTGTCGCGAGCTTCTTCAGAGGCCTTCCGGTGCAACTATTTTTGCTTATGTTTCGGCATGAGGTGGAAAGATATACAGAAACGCGACAGACGCCAGTTTCGAAACCTCCCGCAGACAGCGAACGCTTCACGAATAATGCAGCCAAATGCACACCTAAAGCAATGACAGAGCAGTATTTACATTGCTAGTTCCTTCTTTCATCGTCCGTCATGATGCAGCTTGAGGAAATTGCAAATGTCCACAGAAAAACCACACATGCAGACCACTTCCACAACGGTTGAATCGGGCGGGAGCAGAACTGGCTTCTTCCGGATAGGCTCAGTCTGCCTCAGGAAAGACTTTATTGGGACATCCCTAGGAGATTCGTGGTTTAGTGGGCTTGTGACTCAACTTGTTCCCGAGGCTTTTCAATCTGTCTCCGCTATGTCCCTAGCCACACTGGGATCCCGGGGAATGAACGAGTCGACCGTGAGGCTCGGCGAGCGTTGGCACAAGAGGAGTCAGCTCTAGCACTACCCTACCAAGACATCCTGCGAGTGTTAAAGAGGTCTACACACAGTGGCAGCAGGAGTGGGACATGGAAGAAAATAACAAGCTACACGTCACACAGCCGCACGTTTTCCCCCGCATCGGACTGAACACATCTACAGATCCTCCGAAGTTCTTTACGCGAAATTGAGGATTGTGCACACATGGCTCATGCATCACCACCTACCCAGAGGTCAGGATCCGCCAGCAGGCGTGCACTGCAGTGACGCCAACAGTATTTCACCGCGCTCTACCGATACCCTGTCCCACTCCATCCAGCCCTTTTGCTGGGTGACACTCCTCCTTGTGCTGTTTGATATGTCATCCAATTTTTGGCCATGTGTGGGTTACTTAGTCAGATGTAGATGTTCAGCATTGCTCCGCTTTTAGCCTTTACCACCCAACTCCTCATGTAAATCTCTCATCCTGGATCACCCTATCGCTCATACTTGTAGAGAGCTTTTAACTGCCATACTCACTTGTTATCGTCATCCTCCTCTCTCTCTGATCCTGGACCATCTCATCGCTCATAGCTATAGATAGCTTTTAACTACCACACTCTGTCTCTCACATCATCTCTCCCATAATCATCTCTCACAAACTCACCATAGTTTTGGCGCTCTATGGCCTTTGTTGCCTTTGTGCCATTAAACGCATAATCTCTCTCTCTCTCACACACATATAAGAAAGTGGTAGTTCTCAGATGAGAATACCGTGATATACCATGCCCAATGAAAAAAAAGTCACATGAAAAATGACAGCTGTCCTGTCTCATGAAATATGAGAGAACGGATGTTCTGAGGCTGTTCGGTAATCCAGAAGATGTTAGTTCGAGTCCTACAGCTGGCATACCTTTTCATGACTTTCATCTTTCATCATGAAATATGTTCGCGTACATGCCTGACCATGGGCAGCGTTGTCAAGCCGGTCTCAGTCTGGACACTTCATAGATGCCCCCTAATTAGAGTGGTAACTCACTGGACGATGCTGATTACTGTGGGGGTTTCTAATTAGCTCTAATCGCTAATTTAATCGTGTCCAAACCCCCTGTGTGTTTTCGGATAATCGCGGTCATTTCCTACTACTGGCGGGTAGGGTTCAGCTCTTCACCGATGCATCTACAAGAACAACTGGCTCGTCATGTGCGTTTGTCATTGCTGAGGTGGGTGTCGAAAGATGAGCGCGGCTGTCATACACCACCTCGGCTTCAGCAGCTGAGCTCCACGGGATCCATCTTGCACTAAGCTTCACCACTTCGCAACAAACGTGCTCTCAATGGATAGACATAGAATACACGACGGAGCCCCCACAGCACAGCGCCCCGGGGCCCCCACCACTGTAAATCCGGCACTGATCCCTGCAGTGGATTCTAGGTCGCTGCGGTTTAAGGGGCAATGAGGAAACTGGCAGGGCAGCAACGACTACCCCACGAGTCCTCGACAGCCGTGCACAGAAGGACCCTACTAACTGTGTGACTTCAACCCTTGGAAGCAATGGCGCCGGAACATCACGGCTCAATCTCTCATGCATTCGGTAGACCCGGCCAAATTTGTCGTTTTCTTTCCCTGTGAGTCTCTTACGCAATTTTACATCCCTCCTGCGTAGACTACGGCTCATGTGCTCACTGCTGTGACACAAGCCTCTGATCCACCTGCGGTGTCGTGGCGACCACCCAGCATATTCTTATATGGAACGTGCACTCGACTGCCCGTAAAGGTGGATATTGTGCTATGAGTTTGTCCGTATCAGCAAGAGGCCGCTCACCTTAGTTGCACTCATTAGCCCCTATGAAGACCCTATGCTCCATCGTCGGATTCACCTGTTCATGGACTTCCTGTCGTCCATTGGTTTGCTCCAGACGCTTAAGTTCTTACTTGTATTTTCATCCTTCCTTAATCATCTTCACATAATGTTCCCGTGCAATGGGGTAGGGTACCGCACTACCGCGGTCAAACACCCCATCTCATCGCCATCATTTATTGTTGTTGTTGTCCCAATCATTATGCATGGTGGTAAGTGTTACAACAATTTTGATATTTCTATTGACCCGCTCAGATATGTTTGCCTGAGTGTGATAAGGGGACGTTTTCTTATGTAGGATACTCGATGCCGAGCACTTGTCGACGAACACTTTACTTGTAAAGTACGAGCCGTTACCAGTAATCAGCTGGTCCGGGTACCAGGCCGCGAAAAGACACCCAGCAGTTCATCCCAGATCCAAGCTCACACCAACTGCCACACGAGATAGAGTTCAACCCACTTCGTGACCTGTAATGTCTAGCAGATATTGATTACCACGGGGACTTCTGCGGCATGGCCCCCATTACGTCACACGAGACTATCTGCCAAGGCTCCTGACTGACAACCGTTTGCAGCAATCCTGGCGTTCTAGGTTTCGACTTCTGTCATTCTATACTGCTGCGACTAAAAGGGAAGACATCCTGTATCGTGCCTGTCCACGTCGCGATACGACATAGCTTATAGTAAGTCTTGCCACCGCTGCCGTCACCTGCCAAAGCAGAGTCATGGAAATATCTGAGGAACAACTTACGACGATTTCGTGATACTACGATCCTGAAAGGGTTGAAACCGAAGGCCTCGACGTCAGCGGCATCGCTTCCCGCAGTGGCGAGCTTAATGGCTGCGTCCTGTCCGAACACCGCTGTATTAACGATGAAAGATGAAAGTCGCTGAAAAGGTTAGCCAGCTGTAGGACTCGAACCCACATCTAACCTAACCTTTTCAGCGACTTTCATCTTTCGTCGTTAATTTCTTAGGCAATTTGAGACCTTGTTTGTATTTGTCGTTTCTATGTTGTTCCAGCCTCAGAACATCAGTTCTCTCATGTCATACCGCTGTATTAATTGCCTGTGAAATCTAATCATACCAAGGAAGCTCTCCAAACTGCATGTTTACAACCTGAGGGCGATGGTAGTCTAGGATAGCGTTCAGCTCGTCCTCGTTCTCACTAACCGTGTACTCCATCTTAAACCGTAGCAGGTCGATGGGGTTAGTCGCCAACTGAATCTTTCGAGGATTGATCGCCAACCCAGCTGCTTGCATACGTCGCAACACCACTTTCAAGTGGAAAGGTGTTACTGGAATTAACGTGACAAGATTATTACGTCCATCAACGATGGAGTTGTACTTCGGATCGCAGAGCACCTCGTCCATGATTGGCTGAAAACTAGCCGAGTAATTGAACAGTCGATTCGGGAGCCGGACAGACTCACAGAGTTCTCTATATGACAGGGAAATGGGGTCTTTTTGATATCATCAGATGCTATCGATATCCGAAGGAATCCTCAACTACAGTCCAAGACTGTAAACAGACGGGCTGATTCCAACGTGTACATGATCGTGCCTATTGAGGGGATGGATGGGAATCTCTTACCACCACCTCATAGAGCCGGCGGTGGCCGACGCACATCCTTGCGGTGCCATCTTTCTTTGGAGCGAACACCACCAAGGTGTCAAATCCAAAAGTTTACCATCCGGTTTTCGTTCAGCTTATGTCATAAACGATCCGGTACCGGTTCTGCTCCGGAGCAAAGAAAAATAACGGTTCATACCCGTTTTAACCGGTTCCGCTTCTGGTGGGAATATTCATCCCCAGAAAAAAAAAAATCGTTTGTTACAAAATGTAAACCCGTTTATTCCGCGTACATGGTATTAAATATTAATAGACAGCTGTGAAATTGGTATCTCCTGGTTCCTGTAGGTTACTGTCTGTTCACATAGGCCTTCAGATAAACGCGCCTGCTGCGCAGACCCCCAACAAATCAAGACACACAAATCAAGGCACACAAGACTTTTCGGCATACCATATTGCTCGAAGGTTTTGCGGCATCGCATAATTTGCACCACTAATTTAGCACCAAAAACAGCAAAAAAACAAAAAAATCCCGTAATTTGCGCACCCGCATTTTCGCGAATGTTTCCTACGCCCGTCTCGTTGACCGTGACGATTGTTTGTCAGAACGCCGTCATTGCGGTGCATCTGTTTGATTTGCGCGCGCTATCGAGTGACGGTCCACTGACGCGACGGACGTTTTCTGAACGTCTGAACTGTACTAACAGAATGCATTAAAGAAAAGTAAAGAAGGAGGGCCGTCGTGTAATTTTTTTCGGGACCTGTGCCGTGGGCGTTTTGTTACTATTCGTTTCCCACTATGATGACCTACACAGTGCCTGGACTCCGGTCGCTCACATGGAAAATATCTCTCTATTCGGATCGGATCCTTTCTTGAACCCGATAGACATCAATAATACCTTTCCTTGGCAAACTTCACTTCTGAATCAGCTGCAGGAAGTACATTGGATTCTCGCACACCCAGGAACCGCTCACCTTCTCCTCTCCCTGACAAACGGGGGGAAGCGTGTCTTTTCAAGTATCCCGCTTTTGGTGGTTCTGGACGCTCGGGTGAAAAGAGCATTTGGGGGATATGGGTCACTGCTACCCGCGTACCCAGATCAACCGAAAGCCCAAAACATCCGAACTTTTTTTCGGATAATATGAGCGTTTGTTTGATTTGGGACGTCGGTAGAAATGGGCATTTGGATGATATGAGGCCTAACCGAAAACCCTTTATCCTTAAGAGGACATACCACCCCCTGTTTTTATGTGAACTTTGCATAGGTTTTGTGGCTGAAGTACGAGACAGATCGGATTGCGGAAACTTTCATTAGAAAGGTGACGTCAAGATCTCTTAACTATGGGAACTGAAATATCGCTCTAGCGTTGTAATTTGTTTTTACGGACCCCTGAAGGTGGGAACCCCTCTGTTTTCTATGTGAACTTTGCATAGGTTTTGTGGCTGAACTACGAGACAGATCGGAATGCGGAAACTTTCATCGGAAAGGTGACATCAAGATCACTTAACTCTGGGTACTGAAATATCCCTCTAGCGTTGTAATTTTTTTAAAAAGAAAAAGAAACGAATTTTGTCGCTACCCAGCTTCAAAAAATCCAAATAAATAATTGAAAGCAAATAAAAACAAACCGCTTCTGAGGTTAACCGGGGACATGTTTCAGGATTCAAATGACGCGTTTTTTGTGTGTTTTTAGCATTCTGTTTTTCCGAAAAAGAATTAAAAGTGAGTACACGCATGCATCCAAGGCGTTTACCACTGATTCCGGAAGATGGCGCCGTCCGCTCGCAGCGCCCGAACGTAGTCCGCTTGTAAACATCCGCATATTGCGCAGCAGCTGATCGGCGTCCGTGGTTTCGGTTCGTCCTGAAGTCACCAATTCGTGGCTAAGTTACGCGTTTTTTTCACTTTCTTGTCCTGTTCATTTGCTCTCTGTCCTTCTGTGTTTTCTGCGTGTTCATCATATTTACCCATTATGGCTCGAAGTCACGTCTACGGACAACGGAAACGTAAGAAGAAGGACTTTGCGAATTTACGCGGTAGAGGCAGGTGTGTGACGGAACCTGCGGATTTGAGAGGTTTTTGTAATGCAGGATGCTCCAGCCGTGCTGTTCCAAGTGATCGTTGCATTTCGACGACTCCACATCGCGCAGATACCGTTGTATGCTCAACCTTTGGTGGTAGTGTTGTTCCTCAAACAGTAAGTGATGCCGGTCGGAATGCTTGTTTCGCTTCGAGCACAAGCGAAATTCGTCCTTCAAATTCGTCATTTGCTGATTCAGCTGAGGTAGATAATGTGGTCCCCTGCAGTTCAGGTTGTGACGAGCTTGCCGGTTCCAGAGCAAGTCCCGTTCCAACCACTGCCGCTGTTACACCCAGTCGATCTGTATCTTTCGATACTCGCAATGTTCACCAGACACAGAGTCAGCGCACAAGCAGTGTGAATGGTCGGCGTATAGTGGAGATTGATCACTTCTTCTCGTCTTTGCAAAGTTTGTCGGTACATAGTCCGTTTGGTTGCGGCCTGGCTGACATGGAAATTGTATCAGAACATCGGCGAGGTCTGTGTAGCTCTTTCAGTTTGAAGTGCAGGATGTGTCTGAGGAAAGATGTAGTCACAACGGAGCCACCAGTTGATCAACTTGTTCAACAACGCATGGACGTCAATTCCTCAGCAGTGAACGGTATCGTGTCTATAGGTTCTGGTTTCTCAGGCCTTCTCGAGCTCCTAGGTGCTCTGGACATACCCGACATGGCTAGTAGCACGTACAGTAAGTATCAGGATATTGTTGCTAAAGGAATCGATAAAACAGCTTGGGAAGAAATAAGAAAAGCAGGCATTGAGGAAGCTCGGTTAGCTAGGGAGGCTGGGGGCGTCGATGCTGACGGTTTTCCTGTAATTACGGTCGTTGCCGATGGTGCTTGGTGCAAGCGTTCATACAAGAACAAGTACGACGCTCTTTCTGGCTTGGTAAGTAAATATTTTTATCTACACTAAATAAAGGTGCCCGAAAAAGAAGGATTTATCTTGCACACCGCTTGGCACACGGGATATACAGGAAGTCTGTGCCCACCATTTGCGGAAAGAACACTATGAGCATTTATTTGGACGAAAAAGTTGACCCCTCTGGTGCTATTAGTGGCACTGCTGTCTTTTGGTAAACACACTTACTAGAGTGGTATACATCCTGTGGCATGAGTTTGTACGATACGCATACAGATGCATAATTCCTGGAAACATTGTCATTACGGGTAGAGTTTTGTGGAATACAATCCTGACATTTTTTCGTTTTTGCAGGCTGTAATTGTTGGGTACCGCACAAAGAAAGTACTGTTCCTAGGCGTCCGGAACAAATTTTGTACACTGTGCGCAAGTTGCAAGGCAGGGTCGAGCCCAAAAAAGCATCTGTACTTCAAGAACTGGGACAGCAGCTCTACCAGTATGGAGAAGGATATCGTCGTTGAAGGCTTCAGGCACAGCATTGAGTTGCACGGGGTAAAGTACTTGCAGTTGATCGCTGACGGTGATTCGAGTACATACAAGTGAATTCTTGAAGCTGCACCGTACCAGCATCAGGTAGTTCAGAAGATAGAATATCGCAACCACCTTCTTCGAAACTATGTAAGTCGTCTTCGAGATATTGCTTTGGCAAAGAGAACAACCCCCATTCCCCCATCGCTGAAGAAGCTACTTCTCGATAATGCTGTTCGACTAAGAGTTGGAGTTGCTAGGGCTATTCACTATCGCAAAGAGCAGGCTGAGTTCAGCAAACAAGATCAGATTCGGAACCTGGTGGCTGATATCCGTAATGGGCCACTCCATGTGTTCAGCGACCACGCAAAATGTGCGGGTTACTTTTGCAGTGGTACAAAAGAAGGGGAAGTCAATCACGTCCCAGAGCTCAGGAAATGCGGACTTTTCAATGAAATCCTTGTAGCGATGAGTCGTTTGGCAAACAATGGTAGCAGCTTGATCCTTGACGTTAACAATAATGCTGCAGAACATTTCAATTCTCTCGTTGCAAAGCTTTCTGGCGGGAAAAGAATAAACTTTTCCCAGAGGGGTTCATTAGGAATCCGGGCTTCCGGGGCTGTCGTTTTTTTCAACTCTAAGCAGTACCATCGTGCTGTACATAAGGCAGTGTACAACACCAGCCCTGGGAGGTATGCAAAAATTATGCTGAAGCGTAAAGCAGCTGTTCGTGCTGCTTGCATAAGGCATCGGAGTTCTGGGGCTGCTCGCTCTAAGCGTTCACTTGAAGCTGCGCCTTGCAAGCGTGCTTCCAGCGACAACCACTATGGTTCCATAGTGGATGCCCCAGACACGAACCACGATGACTATGTTGAAGCTGCTGCGGCGTACAAGGATTCCCTTGTGCTCTCCCAACCAGATGCAGAGCAGCTCGAGGCTGATACTAGAGGTCAAGAAGGGAGAACTTTGTGGATGCAGGAGAGGCGAAAGCGACTCACCGCTTCTAATTTTGGCAAGGTATGCAAGATGCGAGATGCAACGAGCAGTGCAAGTACTGTTCGTTCCTTGCTCTATGGTCATTTTGACACTGAGGCTATCCGATATGGTCGCGACACTGAGCCCATTGCAATTGCTAAGCTGCAGGATGAGTTAGGGGTGACTGTTTCAGCATGCGGCCTTGTTGTTGATCGCGAGTTTGCATACCTTGCTGCAACACCTGATGGGCTTTGCGGTGACGACACTGTCGTGGAAGTGAAGTGCCCTTATTCGGCTCGGTCCCTTACCCCTGTGGAGGGGTGTGAGGCCATCATGGTATTCTACCTTGGCTTGAGTGTATGAAAATATAGCAAAGCTGTCCCCAAACCGTCGTTCTTCCCAGGTATTGTTGAAACACGTCCGCACATTGATGCTATATGTGTGAGGCCATCATGGTATTCTACCTTGGCTTGAGTGTATGAAAATTGTGGAAAGAAACATTAATGGTGTTCCTAGCACTGTTGAAGCTCCACCAGCCTGTTCAGATGTCGACATCCTGAGTATGAATCCATTTTGATATTTTGACAAGGTCGGTAAGTATCATAATTGTGCAGAGCCGTCTCCCAACTGTCGCCAGTTCCCCGCATTGTTGAGCACGAGCAACATCCCAACATGCCGCTCTGCGTTACGTCCTCTTGCCATCTTGCATTTACTTGGGTGTCATTTCAACATATGAAAATTGCCTTTTCAGATTCAGGTTTCCAGTACTACTGCAGATATGATGGCCAGACGCCCAAAGGTCAAACTTCCTAAGTGTTACTGTCTTTATCTCTCATTTGAAAATTTCCCACTCTCTCTCTGATTATGAAGCACATGCCCTTGCCAGTGTTGTACCTGGTTCAGCATTATGTGGCCAATGATGAATAATACCCTGCTTTTTCTATAAACATACACTCTGAGGCCTTAGCTGCCAACTGACAAGCATGGCAAAAGCAACTATCAGTTGCTACTTCATTGCTCAAAAAGGAAACTCGTTGCTGAGTAACACGTTCCAAGTTTTTACTATTCCCATATTATGAATCTGGCTCTGTCCACCAGGATGCTATATGTTGATGCCGTATGTGCGAGACCTTCATGTCCAAGTGCACCTACATGCAGCGGACTGTATGGTACTTCATTATGTGTTTATGCCCCGTCGCCAATGATGAAATGTGCTCTGTTGGATACTGTATCCACGAATGAACATTCTGAGGCTACAAGCATGAGCTGATACGCATAAGTAATGCAGAAAACGTGACGATGTATACATGCTGCGTTCTTCAATAAAATATCTCCAATCTACCAATAGTGAACACATGCTACTGATTTCTTTTTAATCTTTCGGGTGCTGGCTGTCTAGGATTTTCTGCTTGCAGGAATCTGTGAACCAGTGGTTACTAACAACGGCTATTGGTCACCTTGACCAGATTTCATCTGAAGAAAAACTTGAGTCCGGGGGAACACTGCAAACACATCTGTACGGACCACAATACAAATTTGAGGAGAAATACATTTTTCCCTTGAAAAGCTTGCTATGAAGCATAATATATTTTATTAACCAAAACATATCGCACGAGTTGCACCCGTAGGAAAATACCCAGCCATCTCTTTCAGGCTACAGTGGGCATCAGTGACTCGCACTCATAGTGGCAAGCAATGCAGTAGTCTTTCAATTTCAAATTTCACAAGCATTATCGTGCACCACCTCGCTGTGTTTAGAGTTTCTGCTGCAGGAAATATCACGGGGAGGGGGGCATATGTGCCCTGATCAAACTCTAAGGAAACTACTGGTCTCAGGGTGCCTACGGTAACGAGCGGACAGCCCAGCCGGGAGCTGGCAGACGGCATGGAGCCATTACAAAATCGCCATTGGAATGATGATAGTTGTTTACAAAATTTTATCGGGCAGGTCTTGTGTAAGATGTGGGCCATTTGTACACTAATCATGGGACAGAGTATGCGATGGCAGGAGGAACAGGTTACAAAAAGCTTTGGCTACGTTGCTGCTGCTGACAGAAGTGAGCATAGGATTGGGGATCAGATGACGTGGTTGTTATAATACAGCAGGTAATGGTGGTAACGTCGTTCTGTGTCGTCATGACATGGCGGCTAAAATGGTGAGCGTTCATCACGGTGAGTGCACAGGCCTGCATGCACTCGTGGGGTGTCCCTTAGCACGACATTCTTCACACGACTCCATCGGCTTGAGTACGATGCCACGACGCGGACCCGGTGCATGCAGCCATCGTCCATAGCGTTTCACGAAGGCTGTGCGGAGGATGCCTGCTAGGCACGATAACCCCCGTCCCCTCGAAATGTGATAGCCATCCCGTGAAAGCATCCCCTCTTTCACCTTCTTGTTCCTTGTAAAGACCTTGTGCTGGAAAAGATATTTGAACATTTATACGGAATGTTTTTGCAAACAGCACTTCACAAAGACAGCAATACAAATAAACCGGAATTCCTGGTAGGCATGTGCCAGTACTTCGTACGCATTTTATTTTCGGAAAAAGTGCGCGATAAAAAGCAACTGGAAACTAGCTTTGTGATACTTGAATTACAAACAGGTACCGCATCAAGACCATCACCTGTTTGTAATTCAAGCACCACAAAGGTAGCCCCAGTTACTTTTTGTCGCACTGTTTTTCCAAAACTAACGAGAATTATAGAATACCTGCCATGACCACCAGGAAGTTCCAGAGTTAGCGTTCGAGAAGCGACTACTCACGTCAATGCTCAACACCGTAGCGTCACCGGCACGGACAGCTGGAATCGCGTTATATCCCTGAATTGTGCCAGAAAGTTCAGGCCGTCTTGTCTGTGGCATCAGCTTATACAGGAATATATGCTCCGCGTAGCCTTTCGCCACCTCAACGGTATCCTGTAAAAGAAGACAATTCATGGAAATGAATCTTCCCTGGCGTGTCAGAGGAAATGGGTTTTAGCAGCACAGAGATTGAAATCGTTGCAATCTGTACTTACTGAGACTTCCCGCAAAACAGCTGCGGCACTCTTCCCATTCCTGGATATCGTTGCCACCGATATACATGACGATCCAGTCTACTGCTAGGTGCAGTCGACGGATTTTTTCTCTCAGACGGGCCGCTGTAGCTCCGGGATAGCTAAAAGTGACGATTTCCACGTCAGAGTCCACGAACAGCCTGTCGAGCGTCATAAACTTCAGCTGGCTACTGCCAACCAACGCGCCTTTCATCGTTTACGTTTCTCTGGGATCACAATGCGTTATGCGGCGAACTGCAAAGTCAGTTGAACGCTAAACAAGTAAATCTCCGAAGAAGCTGCAAGGGAGAACCACTGATCTCGATTGTAAAAGGCTGGATCGCGGATTGGGAGCGCGAGCGTGAAGAAACCGGCCGCCATCTTACTGTACCCACAACAGTCGCCACAGCGATCATGGCAACTTCTTGCAATTACGGTCGTACCAACCGTACTGGCAAGGTTACAGGGCCTAAATTTATACAGGTGAGTCACTCTTTATCGAAGAATAAATAGGCGTCCATTCTGTATATTTAGTTGACAATTATGAAGTGTTTTTTTGCCCAAAACGAGCACTGGATGCAGGTTGCGTGATCGCTCTTCCGACGTTCAATCGAGCACACTTGCATTTTACCCGGCGGCAAATACAGTTTGAGTGCATAATATGCTTGAAAGAACATGTTACACTACACAGGTAGTGTTGTCATCAATATATGTGCAAGCACTCGAGCACTTTTTTGCATGCATTGCTAGCATGGTACACGGTGTTCTCTGCGGAAGCAAGTGCCACATTCATTTCTTTGAATTACCTTCACGCACAAGTTCGGTATTACGTCATAATGAGACCAAGATTGTCACCTTTTTTCATGTATTGGTATTGTTTTGTGCCTTGGTTTGATTTGTGACAAAGAATCCTACGTAACGGTGATAATAGTAATAATCTGTAGCGTGTCGTGCTATTTGTAGCAGTTTTTAAAGGGACTATCGCATCCGGGAACGTATGTATGATACCGATAGGGTAATGTTCCTCACCGCTTCAGAGTCAGCTTTGCCAAATTTCTCTTCCGAAAACAGCTTACATATTAAGTAAACGAGTTTTAAAGGTCCGCATTTCATCTGCAGCCAACAGGATGATGACGTAAGCCAGGCGCACAAATGGGAGCGCAGCGCTGGCGATTGTCTCCGAGATCGTCTGCTTGGCGTTCGCATCGCACTATACTAAGTGAAAAGTCCTCGGTAAATACGGGGGCTGACTTTCGCTTACCAGTGTGAGTGCAGACGTAATCATGTTACGTGAAACACGGCGTTACGCTCCTGGCTGTACGAACACGTTCAACGTTAACCAGAAACAACATTCCGCGAGCCGGTAACAGAGAAGACGCCGTCCCCATTCCGCCTCGCCCGCCCGCCTGTCGGTCGGTTGCCAAGGCTACCAAGGTCCCTCCGGCCGTTCCGTGATTGGTATCCTCCATGTCAAAGGGCGCGCAGTGATTGGCCTCGTCCATGTGACGTTTCCAGAGAGGGAATCCAGGAATGCGTCGTCTGCTCTTGCCAAGTTTTATATCTAACTACACAGGAACGACGCTGCCAATTCGCGTCAGGTTTTCGGCGTTATTATCAGGGATGAACGTGGAGTAAAAAGGTACTACAGTTTCGGAATCGACCGGGACGGATGCGATAGTCCCTTTAAGGCAAAAGTGGTCTCTCAATACAGGTTTCGTCATGAGGGCTACCCAGTGAATAATCTGTGCAGTGTGATACGGCTGGGTGTACAGGTACGTATCACGTTCCTCATCCACTGGTTTCTACTTTACAGGAAGGAACAACCTCAGTGCACGCACTTTGGTTAGCCTCTCTCAGTTTTACATACTTTCTTACATGTTGACATAAGAAACACACCTTACACTTTAGGCTCCTTCACCCAGCAATATAATAATTAGAGATTATAATTCTTTTTAGAAGAGTTCCCCATATTCTTTTTAGAATAGTTTTTAATCTTTTCAATTTTTAGAAGATACAGGGATTGTAAACCATGTTTTAAACTGATGTTTTAACATTTGTCCAATGCATTTATTAAACAACATATTCATTTTTAACTGGTTGCACCCAAACCAATGTTCTGATGTATTATTTCCTTTGTTGTCGATGCACCATAAAAATTGGAATAATCATCATCAATGCAGGTTACTTCACAGCTGCCTCAACACACTCAAGAAATGGGTGCAGAACCTGCGTAATGCCCACAAACTTTGACTACCACAGCACCGCCAGAAAGTACAGGCATATGTGTCACATGGGATTTTTAAAGGCATTCGCAGTATATAATACCTTGTATGAACTGTTGTAGATCTAAGCAGCCTCTACAGTACACTCTCAGAAATTAAAACTTGTCAGGGAACTGTGATAATTGTTTCAGTTTATAGGCATGCACATATACACTATAAGAAGAACGGTAAACACTGATAGCATTATGTATGCTGACGACACCGTTCTGCTTTTTAAGGGTTCGTGTATTGACGACATTCAAGCCAAAATTCATTGTGTTGTCCCACACCTACTAGAGTGGTTAGAGGCAAATTCATTAACATTAAATCTTACAAAAACTAAATATATGGTCTTTAGTTCGCATCGTAAAGCTGTTAGATTGTCGAATTTTAAAATACAAATCAAAGGGGCAAACATAGACTGTGTTAATAGCTTTAAATACCTTGGTGTCATCCTAGACTCTCATTTGCACTGGAAGCCACATATTTCGTATATATGTTCTAAGCTTGCACGGGCAAATGGCGCACTATTCAGGGCGCGACAGGTACTCTCAGTTCCTATTCTCAGAACTTTATATTTTGTAATTTTTCAATGTCATTTGTTATACTGTGTAGAGTCCTGGGGGCATACCTATCAGTCTTATCTGAACCCAGTTGAAGTTCTACAAAATCGTGCAGTCCGTATTATATCCAATACATATCCGAGGATCTCTTGTTCTAGTCTGTATCAACCATTAGGCATTCTGCCATTTAATCTTTTATGCTTTGAGAGAACTGTATTGATGATAAAAAATTGCATTATGAATGAGGGAGCTGTTGCTGGAGTAAGGCTTATATCTGTTACACGCACGAGCCGTGCTATGTTGGAACACCACTTTAATGTTGCGCAGTTCTCGAATATATATGGTAAGCGTCTTCTGCGACACCAAGGAGTTATCAAGTGGAACTCTCTGCCTCTATATGTTATAATGTCCAACAATTTAAAATTAGCTGTGCGAAGGTTCCTATTGAATAAGTGTTAGTATTACTGTTTCTTGCTATAAGTGTTAGTTGGTATGATTACGTTTTTATGTTTGCTGTCGACTGGATGTCGGTAGCTTGGCACTGACATTTGACTGTTGCTGCTGTTGAACATTGTTACTGTATTTTTTCTCTCTTTACCGGATCGTACTAGCCTTAGGCTATGATCCGTATGGATTATGCAGTTATGTTGTTTAAAGCATGTGCCAAAAAAAGTAATAATAAAAAAAAAAAAAGAAAATTGTTTATTGTGAATGCCCTGGCTACTCATGTTGTTTACATCTACTGTTGATCACATTCATTTATCACATATTATATTCTTATATGTTATTAGTATATTATCACATATTCGATCACATTAAATTTAAAATTTAGCATATATGAGAAAATATCAGGAGGGAAGTTGCTATTCATTGCTCATTCCAACCTAAAATTGAGTGCTACAAATTTAGAGAGCGTACCTGACCATTGTCATTCCTAAAATATATATTGCCATTGTAGCAAGGTCACAAAACAATAAATGTAGTCTTTTGCGACCTGCCTGCACGTTCATTGTATCCTGAAACGCATAAGTGCAAGAAATAAATCTTGAACTTGAATAAACTTGATGTTGTATAAACTTGACATAAAAAGTTGAATAATATAATGAATGATATAAAATATTGAATAAACTTGAACTCGTATATTCTCTTTACTCATCATCAGTGATCTTCATTACAAAAGCCTATCGTGTTAGACTTTTTTGTTTGCGTTTCACGGACTGGGTACACGAAGGCCAAAATGACAAAATCACAACTGTTTCAAGCTCCAAATAGTCCTGTTGCAACTTGAACACCATATGTGGAGCTGCATTTTTTGGAACATGCTCCACATAACAAGCATGACAAAGTCAGCACTGGATAGCAGGACCCCGTCCCCAAGCAGCTTTTCTTACGCTGCAGTTGTATTCAACAAAAGCATGTGAGTGCTGGAGAAGGACATTCAGTTTGGCACAACCGCGCCTGCAAATAATCAGAACAAATAAAGGAAGAAGCAAACAAACATAGAAGGGCTGTACTTCAAAAAGAGATAAGTCCTGTGTCTCAAGGAGGTGTTACTACTTTCTAAGTAACTTAATTGATTAAGCTTACATCACTACCTGATTAGCTGTCCTAACGAGTGTGATCTAATTGCGTGAAGTAATTATTTGGGCTGCTTCGGTGTGTCCATATTTGCGAGGCAAAGCACCGCTGTCGTTTACTAAAAGACTCTTTCTAAGGCGATGCTTGATATAAATCATACTAAACGCATACACGGCTAAAACAACGGCTGTGATTCTACAGAACGATCTCTTTCTGCCATGCGAGTATATCTTTTCCCGGACCGTTCTTTTATGGAACAATTTTTGATCAGAAGGCAGTACGGGATATTATATACATGGCTGTTGTTAACCTCAAGTCGTTTCTTATTGAAATATTGGCTGGGAAACGTGCTGTAGTACAATCCCCAGCGCTGCACTGCAGTGACAGTCTAGTTTCGGAATGCAAAACATAACGTAATTAAGAATCGAACGGCGGGACACCTGTGAAACACCGTTAGGATACATCAGTATACTGGCACCTTACAAAATTGTGTGATGACAAACAACGATCAATGCTAGCAGCGCAATAAATACTCACAATCTCTGTTGCCTCCCATTGTTTTCTATGGGCACACACAGCACTTTAGGGCCCACCAACATGGCGGCCCGAAGGCACCCCTCTCCCATGCGCGATCCAGCCTTTATACATAGAGATCAGTGGGGAGAACCATGCGTGCGTCTGTGCCGTGCGCGAGACGCAGTTGGCGCCGTTGCGTAGTCCTCCTCTCCACAGCTGTCTTGTCGTCTGCTCGCTGAGGTCGACGCGACCACCAAGCCTTTGGCAGCCCGCTCGTGCAGACGCGGATGTTATGTGACGGGGCCCACACAACAAACCCACCGCATGCAAAAATATAAATAAAATCAAATGCGTTTGTGGTGTTTTGCACATTGGTTTAGGGCCTTATGGACCAGCGAAACCAAATATAGTGGGATGACCGTGAGGGTGGGGACGTTTGCCACAAGATTTCGCGGCACGCTACCCAAACCCGGATTTATTTGTCATGAGCATTCTGCATGTATTCCTAAGAATCCTTCGCTGTAGTGGGACGATCATATGTTTAAACACTAAAAACAACAAATTATTTATCGAGCGGTCAAAAGCTTCCTTTTATGAACTGTATATGCACCGCGGAAACGATGGAAATTCGCCTGCGATCTCTGACGGTGAAAATGAAATCATAGTTCGATTGCCGCGGAAATAAACACTTTCTTTATTTTTGAATCGGATAGTCCGCAATTGATGCAAACTACATTATGATAAACAGTCGCGTCCGAAATATCGAATATTCAGACAAACAATTCAGCACGTCAGCCTGAACAGACTGGAAGACAGGTTGCTTTATCTTGGAATTATGAAATTTTTATCGTGGTTGAGGAAGGCCCGGCTAGCATTAAACCCCACAAAAAAGTAACAATAATACAGTGAAGGAAGTAACAAATTGATACCTGCCGTCTGCACGCACACTGTATCACGAAATTGGCCAAATCCGGCGGCCATTTACTCAAAATCGCCGCCAAAATTTTAGCACGATTTTCGGGTATGTTATGGAGCTATCCTTTCCGAGAACACAGAAAGAAAATTGGAATGGACAAATGGGACTGGCCATCGGGCCTGCTGCGAGCCTGGGGAACACTTAGAGCAGAGGTGGGTTTGGATAGGGCCTCAGTATGGAAATATTGGTGTATGGGCAAGGCACGGGCCTGAAAATCCGGCCCATGCAGTGCTCTACCCCTTCTCAAGAGGCGACTACAGTGCCAAAATGCGCATGACCTGTGCATACGTGCACTGTTTGGTTTGTTTTATAGCTGAAGAAACTCGGGATGGGGGACAAGATAGCCGTTTCTATAGAAAAGCGCTATCACGCATTTTGTTTTCCCAAATGTTCGCGTAAGCCAGACGGACACTTGGTAGTTTGACAAAATGGGCATTTGGACCGTATGACGTGCAACCCATTATTTGAAGGTGAAATCCATACCCGACCCCTAAATCCTCTGACAAGACCCGCCACCCGCGCTCTACCACAAAATGAAATCCGCACCCAACCGGACCCGACCAGCAGGGGCTGCGGCGCCCTTGTTTACTTATTATTTGGTATGATCTTTTCTCTTCGTTTTTGTTGCTGTAGCCGTTGCTTGTTCGTGGCCGACCCGCCAGCAGTGCTTGTGCCAAAAACGCTGCCCGCAACAGTCTCGCTACCCGCGCGGGTGTCAATAATATCACCCGCAACCGACCCGCTACCCGCGGGAAACTCCAATCCGGGATCCGCACCGCAGCATAGAGCGTGTCGTGCAGAACCCTGCACTACGCCTGAAAACTCCGCACTTCGGCTTTCCTCTTGATCAGCGTCTCACTCTGCTTCACGGAGAGAGCGGTGTCGTGTGTACGCGGTTGCTCCTCTCTGGCTTTGTTGAAGGATGCTCCTTCTGCTGTCCAAACGCGCCCACCACGCCTCTGGGCCCCAACGTGTGTGAGTGCATGTGTGTGGAATTTGGAGTAGCAAGCCTAGCCATCTGGCTGACATCTCCTAACCCCTATGAAGAAGAAGAAACGAGACCCGACACAAACATTCAGCTGTCGAGTCTCATGAAGCCTGTTGACGTACATGCCGCACCATGGTATGTGTTGTCGCGTCCGAACCTGGCACGGGCACGTGCGAAAAACGGAAAGCCCGGCCCGACAAGGCCCGCGCAATGCTCTAAAGGGGAGTGCGAAACCCTATCGAAATTTGCTAGCAGTCCTGTGCGAGCGCAGCGGCCTTGAGTTCTACTATGAAATAATGCGAGCCGATTGAGGGAGCGCTTTCACGACACCAATCGACAGCAACGAACATCATGGTTCAACAGCGTAAATGTCACTGGCAAGAAAAGCAGGGATGTTTTGCAACGGAATGTTGCAGTGTCATATGACCGTCGAAAACCCCGCGTCCTTTCTGGATACCGTTGCCTCTGACAAAAATCGCTATTCAGCTCAACTGGAGTCCCCCGATACTCTCAGGGACACGTGATCCTGTGACACCACGAAAACTGAAAACTACGATCACTATATCACGAATAGACACCTCCACGGACAGTCTCTGCGTATCTGGTGAAAAGCTTTAGCCCGCTGCTACCGATCAGAGCAATCTTCATCCACGAGAAAGCGAGGTGGTAACGGCGGTACGCGACAGTCACACGGCATGTTCGAGAAATGCCAGTAAAACGTAAACAGCAAACGCGAGACAACCAAATCCAGGCTCCAACAGCTCCCCATAGAGCCCATAGTTTGAGATAATTCACACAACACTGGGCACACGACCAATGAAATTGCGACGTGGTGGATATTATGCACAACCAGTCGGCCAATCAGGAGCTTCCATGTCTGGCTGGCTTTTCGGTCGGTCCTGGCTACCATCGACTTCTATTGGATTTCAGGCCTGCCACCGTTACTCGGTATTCAAAATAACATAAGCAATTTTGGGGTAAAATAAAGATTTATTTGATACAAAGCACTAATTCAAAGATCTGATACATGGGTGCACTGTGCGTACAAAGCCCACTGCGTTGCTGACACACTGGGACAAAGTTCGAACATGAAGCAGAACGAACACACCGTTCAACTCCTAATACCGAGCCAGTCTCATGAGTGCGTACCATTTCAAGATGAGCATCTTCTTTCGCTGCCTGCGGTGCATCCATCATAGCGAAGCGAAAAGCGCTTGTGTGGCACGCAATCCTGTCTTTGTTGATAGTCCTCGAAGTCCAACGGCGCTCGAACTTGTTCTTCACGCTCCAACTCATGAAGCATTCCGGTACCGCAGTTGACAAATTGTTCGTAGGATAACAGTTGTGTCCAGAAACAGCACAACACGCGCAGACTCACAAGGACGAATTAATAAACCCGGGAACATATTTCCGCAAACTGTTCCGTCGATTGACACCACCGAACACAGGAGAACGACATGCCGGCCATGCTATTTCGAAACTATGCTGAAACGGCCGAGACGCTGTACGCACATGCGCGCTACAAAATGCGATTTCAAAACGTTCTCGACCAATCGGAGCGCGCGCACAGTCTAGGCCAATGGGCTTGCAACATGGTGTATGGGCGCAGTGGTACATACCGTAATTTCACGCGTATAAGCCGCACCGCAGATAAGCCGCAGGACGCGTTTTTAGGGACGTTTTGAAAATTTTCTGGCAGATAAGCCGCACCCGCAGATAAGCCGCGGGCAATACGAGACGACTGATTTGTGTGACAAAGGAGACCATAGAGAAGGCCATAAACCCTGTGGTCCATACTCCGGGATCGGCACAGTGTACAACAGAGGAGGTCAGTTCTGGAGTTCTACCAAGATCGGATTGTGCCCTTGTCGGGTGTTTTTCGTGGGCTGATGGGTCAGTGATCTACCAGAAGACGTGAATCACTGTCACAACTTTCCTTAAAGCTGCTTGGGGGAATGCACCAGGAAGATCAATCTACTCGAATGTGAACCCGTCCCTGTTACGCACTGTTCGTGCATCGGCAGGGCAGCGCTGTTCCAGAGACACTGTCAGCCCTTTCGTTAAAATCGGCGTATGGGGAAAATACCAAGAAAAAATAGTCATCAGATAAGCCGCAGGGCGCCCGTGAGAAAAAAAAATCGCGCATAAGCCGCGGCTAATACGCGTGAAAATACGGTACTCTACAGCCGCGTCCGCGGGTACCTGAGGAGGACTGACCAAATCCACCGCGCAAAAGCAAATCGGGGAAAGGAGGACATCTAAAAATAAAGGAAACACAACCCAGCTCATAGGTCTCCGCCTGTCACGTGGGCTTGTCGTGTCCTCCAATCAGAGACGCGATGGACTTCTTACAAAGTCGGAGGAGTGAGAAGGGCGCGTGTGGCGCCATCTATCGCAGAAAAAAGTTCATTTTTGAGTTGAGACCTATGTGATATGTCCTCAAAAAGGGACCGAAAAGTGAATATAAACCTATCGAAACTTTATGTTCAGCGAAAAGCTTGAACCTTCAAAAGTTCGAATATCAAACAACTCCGCTGAAATCGCTGTAGTTTTTCTGTAATCGAATTTTCCATAATTGCATGTCCAGGGACCTAGTAGGACACCGAGCAGTCTGTCAACAATTGCATGACCCCGCGCCATCTGTCGAGGACGCATGTAATACGCGCACTTCCGGGCGCTAATCCGGCGAAAACGAAAATGGCAGTGGGCATTTGTGACCAATTTCTACGTCGAGAATGTCGAGCCTCTTGAACATGAGTGCGATGGAATTCCGCATTCGAGAACTATCGCTCATACAGAACTGTGGTTCGTGCGTTAGCGTGCTGGAAAGTGTGTTCTTCGCAACAGAAGATTCCTCGTCCAGAGATTAATCGGAGTCACATTCGTCCTCAGCAGCAGCTCACCGTGCCGTGAATATGGACTGCTTTGTGAAATTTCCATCTATCAGGGAGAAGCACTTGTGTCAGCCGAAACAAGTTCTGTTTTTTCGTCGTGCAGGTGTTCATCTGTGAAATGCAAACCGACGGATACTACGGTTTTTGCTGCCGAGAGGTAGAGAATGCTTGTGAAAAGCAGACCGACAATTGCATCAGAAACACTGAATATTTCGAAATACTGTGCCTTGACACCGAAGTACTGCAAGTGTCTTTTCTTTTACATACATCCGAGAAACCGAAGAGCATGGCAACATACACGGCAGCGCCGTGTGGTCTTTACGTGCTACTTGAACGGCAAACTGGACGGAAAACCCTTATTTCTGCTGGAAATTCCATTATACCACCTGTCGGACATTCACAAGAAGGATATGGGGTGCTCCGAGAAAATACAATAGAAAGTACTCCACTGGATCTCGATCTGCGTCATGCATGCTATTAGGGATGCTTTCCCATCAGTGCGTTGACTTGTAGAAATGTTGATGTCAGCATATTTTCATTCCTTGTTTGCTGCAAGTTTTTCTCATTCTTTGCTGTCACAGCATATCATAATTACTAGCTTGTTCCTGGAGGGTTAAGTAACCTGTGGGCATAGATGTATTTGTAGGTTAATCTCATGTCTCAATTGTATACAAGGTGTCCCAGAAAACGTGTCATTGAATTATAATTAAAAAAAACTACGCCACCTAGAATCATGCGGTCAACAGCATTTGTTCTTATTAGGTTTTTGCCACCTAGTAATGTGAATGTAATGTACTCCAAGTTTAATTATGTAAATATTTGCGAACTGAACTCGGAAATTTGCCAAGTAAAGGTCACTTTTTTACCCCACCAATATGAAGAGCGTGCCGAATTCACTCAAATCCACTGAAATTCACAGTGATACTCACGAGCTATCCCATCGGAAAAAATAACCGAATATCATGCTTTTCGGAGCACCGTACCATAGCGGGCGGTGACTGTTTGAGCGCAATCGCTCGCAGTGCGACGAAAGGAGGTTCCGAAGCCAGCCCATAGAGTGATAGTAGAAAAAGTAACAGTTCCTGTTTTATCTCTTTCTGCGGTGTCGGGGAGGGCTGGGTTTCCAACCTCCTTTCGTCGGACTGACAAAGGTTACGCTGAAAAATTCATCGTGCGCTATTCTGTGCGACCTCCGTAGAGTATGATGTTCGGCTATTTTTTCCGATGGGGTAGCTTCTGAATATCCCTGTCAATTACCATTAATTTGACTAAATTAGACACGCTCTTCACATTGGTGGGGCAAAAAAGTGACCTTTACTAGGCAAATTTCCGACTTAAGCTAGCAAAAATTTACATAATTAAATTTACGTTACACAACATTCACACGAGGAGGTGGCAAAAACCCAGTCAGAACAAATGCCATTGACCGCATGACTCTAGGTGGTGTAGTTTTTTTATTATAATTCAATGACACGTTTTCTGGGACACCCTGTATGTGAGGAGTAAGTAAGATAATTTTCATCAGTGATCATTCAGCTGAACTGTGTTCATAACCTTTTAGTATACATCCTAGTGACTACGTTTCTAAATGTCAATTAATATTTGAACGAAGATTGGGATTTAACACTTAACTTAACAACAAGAGACGTATAAACAGTTTTGTCTTTTGCTTTTGAATTTAAGAAGCTAGTTATATTTTACCATTTGTTCACTTTTGTATTCTCCGTTCGTGAAAAGATTACAGGAACAATAATGCTGCAGATCAAACATTGACCTGTCATCTTGAAGAAGATGAGAACATTCCTTCAGGCATGCTAAGTGAGACAAAAGAAATGTACAATGGAGGTTGTACAAAAACAGCAAATCTCCGTCGACTAAAACTTTATATATGCGGATGTTACCACATCGTGTACTTTCCATCCAAAAGTAGGACTAGGCAAGGTTTTTTGGTAGTTGTTGGTAGGTTGTTTGCATGTTGATGTGCTACAACCGTTACAGCACATCAATATAGAGGAGGGGCAAACACGGTAGACAGCGTGATGGCTGCAAACTCTCAAGTGAAGATTTATTCAACAGAAGAAGAACCTGAAAGCATGAGTAGAAAAAGGCAGTGCCCATGCAATGCATGGAGAACCACATTAATCTCTGAGAAGGTAGGATCGGGAGAGCAATAAAGAAAAATGATGGTTGCGTCTGAGATAGGGGAACTCTACAAATTTAGGACCAATATGATGTGGTAACCTTGCATGGCTCACTGCAGCAGTGACAAACACTGAACAGTTCCAGTAGTGGGGCTCAAAAGACAATGAACTTTCACTGTTTCAATGGTCATTCAAGTGTAAAGGATGCATCTTTAAAAAATTAGCGTTCCTTTGTCATAACTACACCTCTTCACACAGGAAGTATTCTTCTACCCCTCAAACAAGCTAGTAGTTCTCATCGGTTTCTTCTCCTACTGTTGACCTCGCACTAATGTTCTGCACCTGTCCAAAGACTCCATAAATGTCAAAAAGTGACAACATTTCACCAACCGATTCACGGGCTGCAGTGTGTGGCAACCATGGGGCTTCGTGTGTCGCTAGCCTCTATCGTGGTAGACATTCTCCACCAAGTTCAGCGTCTACATGGTGAAGGCCATCATGTATCCCTGCCAGTTACGGATTTAGGGGAGGGCAGACGGGGCACTTTCCCCTGGGCCCCCACCACAAAGGGGCCCCACCAGTAAAGACCTTGTGGAAGGGAAATGTGTTTTGCATGCCTCAAACGCATCCCTGAAACAGAAATTTCGCAAAAATGTGTCTTCCGTCCATACATATTGACGCCGAATAACACATTGGATAGACATAGAATACACGACGGAGCCCCCACAGCACAGCGCCCCGGGGCCCCCTCCACTGTAAATCTGGCACTGATCCCTGCAGTGGATTTTAGGTTGCTGCTGTCTAAGGGGCAATGCCCTGGTCATGGGGGGAAGCACAGGAGAATGCGTCCTACTCCCCGACGGAAGCGATACCGCTGACGTCGAGGCGGTTGGTTTCAACCCTTTCAGGATCGTAGTATCACGAAAGCTTCGTAAGTTGTTCCTCAGATATATCCATGACTCTGCTTTGGCAGGTCACGGCAGCGGTGGCAAGACTTACTCTAAGCTATGCCGTATCGCAACGTGGTCAGGCACGATACAGGATGTCTTCCCGTTTAATCGCAGCAGTATAGAATGCCAGAAGTCGAAACCTAGAACGCCAGGATTGCTGCAAACGGTTGTCAGTCAGGAGCCTTGGCAGATCTCAGCTCTTGGCAGCTCTCGTGTGACGTAATAGGGGCCATACCCCAGAAGTCCCCGTGGTAACCAATATCTGCTAGACATTACATGTCACGAAGTGGGTTGAACTCTATCTCATGTGGCAGTTGGTGTGAGCTTGGATCTGGGATGGACTGCTGGGTGTCTTTTCGTGGTTTGGGTACCCGGACCAGCTGATTACGGGTAACGCCTCGTACTTTACAAGTAAAGTGTTCGTCAACAAGTGCTCGGCACCGAGTATCCTACGTAAGAAAACGTCCCCTTATCACACTCAGGAAAACATATCTGAGCGGGTCAATATAAATATCAGAATTGTGGTAACACTTACCACCATGCATAATGATTGGGACAACGACAGTAAATGATGGCGATGAGATGGGGTGTTTGACTGCGGTAGTGCGGTGCCCTACCTCATTGCACGGGAACATTATGAGAGATGATGAAGGAAGGATGAAAATACAAGTAAGAACTTAAGCGTCTGGAGCAATCCAGTGGACGACAGGAAGTCCATGAACAGGTGAAATAATCCGACGATGGAGCATAGGGTCTTCATAGGGGCTAATGAGTGCAGCTAAGGTGAGCGGCCTCTTGCTGATACGGACAAGCTCATAGCACAATATCCTCCTTTGCGGGCAGTCGAGTGCACGTTCCATATACGAATATGCTGGGTGGTCGCCACGACACCGCAGGTGGCACAGAGGCTTGTGTCACAACATCTGATCGTGCACTTGAACTGCAGGCTGAAAGCCACATTGAGCTGTAGTCTACGCAGGAGGGACGTAAAATGTCGTAATAGACGGGCAGGGAAAGAAAACGACAAATTTGGCCGGGTCTACCGAATGCATGAGAGATTGAGCCGTGATGTTCCGGCGCCATTGCTGCCAAGGGTTGAAGTCACACAGTTAGTAGGGTCCTTCTGTGCACGGCTGTCGAGGACTCGTGGTGTAGTCGTTCCTGCCCTGCCAGTTTCCTCATTGCACCTTAAATCGCAGCAACCTAGAATCCACTGCAGGGATCAGTGCCGGATTTACAGTGGAGGGGGCCCCGAGGCGCTGTGCTGTGGGGGCTCCGTCGTGTATTCTATGTCTATCCAATGTGTTATTCGGCGTCAATATGCATGGACGGAAGACACATTTTTGTGAAATTTCCGTTTGAGGGATGCGTTTGAGGCATGCAAAACACATTTCCCTTCCACAAGGTCTTTACTGGTGGGGGCCCCTTTGCGGTGGGGGCCCCGGGGCAAGTGCCCCGTCTGCCCTCCCCTAAATCCGGAACTTGCAGGGATACATGGTGGCCTTCACCATGTAGACGCTGAACTTGGTGGAGAACGTCTACCACGATAGAGGCTAGCGACACACGAAGCCCCGTGGTTGCCACACACTGCAGAGCAGCCCGTGAATCGGTGAAGACCACCGAGGCACGCGGAGGAAGTTGTGATATCTGGGTGTGAAAGACTGAGACAGTGTCTGACGGAGATTGGCGTCGCCATTCGCACGACCGACGGAAAATAGGTCCACTGGGTTTGCCCCTGCCCATTTGAATTTTGGACTAGAAATGGCATTTCTACTCGGAAATACTCTACGAACACTGAGGGAACACCAACGTCGTCCGTATGCATGCTATGCGGATGCCATTCGCAACAGTCTCTCAACTGCAGTTCTTTGTGCACATAAGAATATTGAGGTCGCGCGACTGACGCAAGCATCCCAGTACAACAAGGGTCGACGCCAGGTAGAATACTGCGTAGAAGGCTTAGCCCTGAGGCGAGCGCATCCACATGGCGACGTGGCGAAGGGCTTTGCAGCTTCTCTCGTGGACCGACGGGATAGACTTTGCCGCATCAGTGCGCAACTTACACCAGTTACTTATAGACTTGAACGTTGCAGTACAAGCGAAGAGTCCAGTCCAGTCCACATCCCAGACCTCAAGGAATATATTGGTCGCATCGTGGAGCAACACGAAATGTAAGAGGACTCCGGCACAAGTTCATCGCAATCCCAACCCTTCCACCATCCCATCAACACGGAGTCTCAACCCGCTGAAGATAGCACATCTTTGGGCGGGTTACCAGGGTTCGCTCGTTATAACCTTCGCCCCCATAGACCTCGAAGTTGCCGTTTTGTCCCCCTGCAGATGCCACGACCACATGCTGCGAGTAGCTGTTTTCGATCCGACGACGCCGACCTCACGGGCCCCCTGAACTGTCCTGGTTGAACGCCGCGGCACCGGATGCTGTTCCTGAACAAGATGGCGGAACCAGGCACGGCCCCTCATCAGGGACACCCCCCCCCCCCCCGCCGCCCTACCCGAGTCCTTTCGCGGTCTGGGGGTTATCGAACGGACATCCCATCGAGCTTACAGCGATCTACTAGGAAGAAGAACCTATGGCCCTTCATCAGGGTCCCACTGATCCACCCCCCCCCCCCGCCGACATGTCCTTTTCACCAGACCCTGAAGACATAATCTTCGATCTCCCCGAACTTCCTGACATTTGAGTCAAGCCGGGGGGGGGGGGGGGAGTCGAGGAAACCTGGCAACTTCCAGTTGAGATCTGGGTCATAGCACGGGTGATAAAAGAGCGAGCGCTCTGGGAGAGGGACTCATTCGTGCGGCAGTGTCACACTGTCAGACAGTCACTTAGTCGTGGATCCGGGAAAAAGGCCGTACGGCAAGCAGCTTTTTGATGTAAGCGAATAAGCTTGTTCTTCGTTCATTAGTTGCTGTGTCTGTGCTATTTGGGGTTAAGGCAGGTCGGATTCGGATCCACCCCGGGGGTTTGCTGCCACACTGCTGACACCCCTCGCACTGGCGAAGAACATGTGGTGACAGCCGTCAGTAGAGAACTGGTGGGCTGACGTAATCGCTTTTTTGGATGTTCTTCGGTAGCTGATTGGAGCAGGAGTCGACGCAGATAACCAGCTCATGTAGCAAGGTGCATTGGCTTTCTCCGTTTCCAGAGACGGAGGCCTTGCACTCGAGGCATTGCTGAACCGACGCCTATGAATTTTTGCAAAGAGGAACATTCATGGCGCTTGAATGCAAGTGTGAGTGGACCAGGAGCTGTAACATGGCGAGAAGATTGTAAGGATATGTGGTATGGCTGCTGACACAGTTCCCACTGTCGAAGAAGAGGTGGAGATAGATTTAGTAGAAAACGCTTAAGTTGCTCCGGGGTAGATCCGACTGGCATTTTCCGACATCTATATATATATTTATTTATTGTCAGACTACATTAGACACTTATTGCGAAATATGGTAATTCTCTGTATATGAAAACGTTTGCGCACAAAAATAGATGCAAGACTTTGCAATCTGTCCGAAGCATAGAACCCTCAAGGAGTATGTTAGAAGGAAATACAAGACAAATCTCCAAAACTGCAACGTACATGCGAGGGCAGTGTCATATTGAATCAGCTACCGTTGCCGTGGCGCACGCAAAAAAAAAAAGAAAAAGAAAAAAAAAAAGAACGGTGAGCATACACCAAACTTCGCGCAAAAAAGGTTTGTGGAGCAGTCACACATTGCCCTATTCCCTGAAACCCTAGGACTTTAAAGAAGAAGACGAAAAAAACACACAGACGACATGGACGCCACATGGGGACACGGTCTACGGCTCCTCCAGCCCTGGCTAGCCCTAGCGAGAATAGCGACGGAGAGTGACAAAATCGGTAGCCAAAGGAAGCAGCGAAGCAAGCGTTGCCAACAATTTTTCGGAATTCCGCCTCTTTCACGAGCCAAACATACGCGGCGTTTCTTCGGCTGATTCAATGTGGCTGCCTCCGAGAGCATACATTGAGAGAGTGAGGAGTCCCGTTCAAGTTCTTTGCTCTCCTCCGATCCTCCTCCCCGCCTTTCCTTCTAGCCTCTCTCCGCAAGTTCCGAACCGTATGATGCTCGTGCCTGATTCCTTTATACCGCTTTATTGTGCTGCTGGCACCTTAAAATAGATTCCGAGAAATAGCCTGTTATAATCATTAGTAACTGTAGGAGAGGAGCTCGGTATGAAGACATAGAGAAATTCCTGTCTTATGTGTGACGGATCCATCTACACTTCAACCCTCATGACCCCACTGATCAAGGCAGCTCTGACGGTGGTGTTCCTCTTATTCCACCTGGGAACTGGATGGAGGAAAAAAAAAAAAAACGAAAGAGGAAGAAAAAAAACGAAAATGTGGCACCCCGGTCGAAGAAAAGTGCAATCTTCCTCTGGCATTCTCGGCGTGTATCACCATTGGGAAATGTAAGTCGTTCCGACTATTTGGGACCATGCCGAATTAGTAAAAAAAGTAAATATAAAAATAATCAGCGGACGTTTTTGTAGGATTTTATGGCGCTTACCGAAAACGTGACAGTGTAAATTTGCTCTTTCGTTGCAGGTTCCATCGTGCGTCGAAATAACGTACTACGGTTTCACCATAGACGATGAGATGCATGATGCGTTTTGGCAAAATATGCTCTCGGTTGTCCTCGCTTGCTGTTCGCAAACTTCGGCGCCTCTGGTCTCTCTTTTCTGACTGCTCTCAGCGACTCTTTCTGGTAACTTATTTTCGCTGCACCTCAATCGCATTTTAACCTAAATAGAGTGTTTATGCTTTTTCCTTAATTGGTATAATCTGGCCAAACGCATAGCGCTAATATATCTGCAATTCTGTAGCTTCGTTGTCCCGTGGACTTCCTTGCAGACGTTTGCTCAACAGATATTTAATGACTTGCCTGTTCTGCATTTTTCCCCAATTACCGTTTCTTGAAATGAAATTAAGTTCAGTATGTGACAACATCTTCATTTCTTTTACAGACATGAAGTTCGTCAACGTCGTCACCGTTGCTCTGCGAGGGCTGTGGGCCGCCACCAGCGTCTTCTTCATGTGGCTGGCCCTCACCGAGGCCGACGAATGGCGCCGGTTCGTCTACAGCCTGTACGCCCTCGCAGCGTTATTGGTCGTCGTCGCAATACATAAAGACATCCTGGGCTCCTGCTGGCGTAAAGGCACAGAGGAGGACCTGATCCCGGAAATCACGGTGGATCACTCCGCTTCGGCAGAACCGCCCTCCGGCTGGTTCGGCGGCAGCACCACGACGACCAGCTTCGAGTGACCTGGTGGTCAGCTCGTTTGTCCTCGCTTCTTCTCTTTGTGGACTTCTCTTTTGTGTGTTTCTGCGTAACGGCCATAACTGGAAAAAGCAAAAAAAACTACAAAATGTGAAAACGCAAAAAAAAACACAAAATGTGAAAACGCAAAAAAACTACAAAATGAAAAACCAAAAAAGCAACAAAATGCGAAAAAGGAAAAAAAATAGAAAACGAAAAAGCAAAAAACTACAAAATGAGAAAATGACAAAAAACAAGCAAAAAATACAAAAAGAAAAAGCAAAAAACATCAAAAAGCAAAAACGTAAAAAAAACGTAAAGAAAAAAACAAAGAAAATGCGAAAATGAAAACAAAAATACAAAACGAAACAGAAAAAAAAAACTGCAAAACGAGAAAGAAAAAGAAAGCGGAAAAGCAAGCGCACCAACAGCTGCGGAACTGTATGTCATCCTTTTCTTTCTGCAGCACATCGTTGATTTTACTTCACAGATTGCAAGCCATTGAAAATTATGGCATACACGGCTGATAGACATCCCTAGTCACGGATGTGTTAATGGCTTCCCGCCATGTGAAAGAAAGAGGTCACGGGCGGGCTCTCCAGTGGGTTCCAGCGCATTGCAGTGTCGTTGGGAATGAGCAGGCGGACAGCACCGCACAAGCTATACTCTCTCGACTCCGCTCTACGCCCCGTGACACCCCTGGCTTCCCGCCAAAAAACAACGGACAATCCCCCCCCCCCCCCTATGATGAGGAGAAGTGCTCGCTTGCTATGAGAGTTCCACTCGCTTTCCGCATGCCACGAAACAGCTCACGTCAAGATGCTGCATGAATTCATCGAATGCGACTCCATGTGGCTTGATCGTTACCGCTTGAGACAAGTTGACTCTCCCAGGTGCTGTCACTAGAGGGTTTGGCACATTCTCACTTCTTCATTGGCCACACTACTAACCTTCTGGAGCTGAGCTCTCCGGGTCTCTAAGTCAACTGGACTCTCGCCCCTTCTCTATATCACACTTGCTTGGTCTCTGGCCAAATGCAGCTCAACAACGCTTCCGCCCTCACCACCACCACCACCGGTGTGGTTAGGGTATCGCCCCCTGGCGATTAAACTCCCCAATCCTCATCCCCAATATAATCTCGTTGTTAACGTGACGTAAATGAGACCACAACAGAGAAGGAAGCAGTTTGGTGCACTGCTGGCTGTGCGAGAACGTGCTTCCGTATGACCTTCTTCTGTACCGTGGAGAAGGTAGGCACTGTCCAACAACCAGGCATTGTCGAGCAGAGGAGCCGATAAACCACATCAAGCGGTGGGAAGAACTGCCCCCACCCCCAAGGTCAAGACTAAAATAATAAGGTCTCCATGAAGTTCCCATGGAAGCAATAATTACGTGGCATCCCGCTGATATGCCACGAATTCAAAGCCAGTATACCGTCTGTGATACTGACACTGTGATCTTATATATATTCATTCTAAAATGGCTTTTCAGGCCATCCATGGATTTGGCAGAAATCAAAAACAAAGGGAGGGGACAAAGACATAGGAGTGATGTCTTGAGGAGGACACCTAGTCGTGTGTAATGTGTTGTGCGTGGAGCCGTACGGAGCGTTCATTCGGAGCTACGAGCGTCAACGACTGGGAAGAAAAGGAAAGAAATGAAAGGAGGAGAAAAAGGAGAAAACGGGGAAGAAAAGGAAAGGAAGAGAAGAAAAGAAAAGGAAGAACACAAAACCAAAACTAAAAATTCGCAAGCACGGTTACGCGACCACAACGCATCGGCAACGAGTGGGGTTTGTCTGGTTGTTCGACGGACTGCGTAGTGATTGTGCGGTGCTTTCGCAGTCAATGAAATTCGTCCACCAAAGTTCTGTCGATATTCGCCTTTCCATGATAGAAGTTGAAGTGATTGCCAGCTCCGTCAGTTATCTCACTTTCCATCGATAGCGGTTGTAAACTGGCGGGATGATCCTCCTCAATGCTACGGATGAGAAAGTTTTGCGCGGACAAGCTAATGCGGACGACGCCGACGCGATCTACGCCGATGCTGTAGTTGTGACTGCACGTGAGCCATTGTTCTAGGGCGGGGGGAGGGGGGAGGAATATGGTTATTGAGAAAAAAAGCAAGGAAAGGTTAGTCAGGCAATGGCCGACTTGCTATTCCTTTCGTACAGAGGAACGGAAAAGGAAAGGGGACGAAAATATAGGAAGAAAACGAAAAAAGGAAAGAAGGCGGCAAGAAAGAAAGCGAAAAAAAAAGCCAAAGAAAGAAAGCGAAAGAAAGAGGAAAGAAAACGAAAAAAGGAAACAGAAAAGAAAGAAACGAAAAAGAAAGAAACGAAAAAAAAAAAGAAACATAACATGTTGTGCAAACGGGGGAGTTCGTCTGGCGCATTTTATACGGGAGCGTGGGTGTCCGTGCAACATTCATTCGAATGCGGTGAAGGAGTGATTCTTCAGCTCTATTGCAGCGGCAGGCAATAGTGAAGTCCTGCATGGGGTCAATCAAGCGTACGAAATGATGATATGAGGTAGAGTCCGCTCGGAACTGCTGGGTACGGACACAACGCCGCCGACGAATGTGCAGGGGGCAGACAGAGATCGCTAGGGGCAGAGGCGTGGCAGGAAGAGCTCTGTTAGATGTTGCGTCTCTTTTTATTGTGTCTGTGCGGGTGTTACTCAGAAGGCCTACGTGTCCGGGGATCCATTGAAGCGTCACAGAATGGCCAGTTGCCGCAAGTTGTGTCAGAATTTTAGTATGAGCGAGTGGAGAGGGCATATGGTGCTGGGGCGAAACGAGAGCAGCAAATCCAGTGAAGCCTTGCTGTCAGTCAGAACAACCCACTGTACAGCCGGCACTCCGATCAGGTGCTGTAGAGCAGAGAGGATGCCGAGGAGTTCCACTTCCATAGAAGACATCGGGTATGGGAGGACAACGACTTGCTGAAAGTCACTATCAGGGATATAAAGTGCAGCACCCGATCTCTCTGCCGTGACTGAGCCGTCCGTGTATACCTGGCGATGATTCTGATACGTGGAGTGCAAACAATGGAGGGCGAGTTGGAGGGCTACCGGTGCGGGAGTGTCACGCTTGCGCTGAAGACCAGGGGTGGTGGAGCAGATATCAGGAAGCGCAAGGGTCCACATTGCTGGCGCATATGTGGGAGTGGTTGGGGAGGGAGGAAGATGATCCTTCAGCCGGGCGATGGTCTTGCCGAAAGCTGAGTCAGGGCATTCGTCGTCAATATGGCAAAGATAGTGGTGAGTGTGACGGGTCAGATAGCGAGAATATACTCGAAGTGTATCAGCATCCCGCAGAAGAGGGACAGGAGTCTTCCGTGCTTCAGCAAGAGTGCCTTAAGTCTCTGATATTCGTGGTACTCCCAGACAAATGCGAAGGCCGCGGGCTTGGATGTTAAGGAGCTCGCTCTCCTGTGTTTGGCTGAGGGCATGCAAGATAGGGGGGCTGTAGCGTAGTGTCCCCAACACGAGGGCCTGATGGACGCGATAAAGATCAGTGCAGGACGGGCCCCAGGACGCACCAGCGATCCGTCTGAGGACGTGAACTGAGGCAGTCGCTTTTGTGGTAATCATCTTCACATGGCGGGACCAAGGTAGGTCGCGATCAAGTATAACACCTAGGTATCGGCATGAAGTGGCGAAAGTCAGAGGGGAGCCGTCAAGGTAGAGTGGATACCTGCGGAAGCACTTGCGCGAGAACGCCATCGCAACAGGCTTCGTCGGCGACACTGTTAGGTCACTGGGGGCAAGATAGGTGATAATCACATGTAGAGAGCTTTGCAGTCGGCGCTGGATCGTATCTCGACGGATTGCAGAAGTCCAGATGCAGATGTCGTCGGCGTATATTGTGATGGATGTATGAGCAGGCATCAACGGGGTAAAGGAAGCCATGATAAGATTAAAGAGGAGGGGGCTAAGGACACTACCCTGCGGGACCCCACGGGTCACGTGGTGCTTGGTGGTGTCACCACCAGCGGTGCGCACGAAGAGATAGCGGCCTGATAAGAAGTCTTGCACACAGATAAATGTTTGTTAGGATAACGGTACTTAGAACTGCAGCTTTATATGTTGTTTCTCTTTCTTTCTTTTATTGATCGGTTTATTTTTATTTTTACTTTTATCTTGATTATTTTTATTTTTTCATAAACGCTCCACGTGAACCGATAAGAAAAATCGGTCAAGCGGTATCCATCGCAGGGGGCAGCCGCCAACTTGAGCCGCAGTAAGAGCATTAAGGATGGCAGCATGGTAAACACTGTCGTAGGCTTTCTTTACGTCGAGGAACACAGCGGCAATCAATAATCCCTCTGCTTTGGCATGCTGGACTTGACTGACTAGGTTGATGACACATTCTTGCGCTGATCGGCCCGGCCGGAATCCCGCCATCACCTCCGGAAAATACTCAGCAGTCTCAACGAACCAGCTGAGACGCGTGAAAATCATGCGTTCAAGTGTCTTCCCTATACAGCTGGTGAGGGCAATGGGACAAAAAGGGTCAAGGTGATGCTGCGATTGGCCCGGTTTGAGTATAGGAACCACCATGGCCGTCTTCGAATTTTCTGGAACTTGTCCGGTACACCGACTCTCATTGAGAAGCCGCAGGAGGTGCAAGCGGCCCGATAGGGGAAGGTGCCAAAGGGCCTTATAGGTAACCTGATCTGCCCCAGGTGGGTGAAGAGCGTGTCCAGGACAGGATGACTTGGCGCATGGATGGGACTGCAGGCGTTACTGAGTTGGGGGTGCTGGTGGTAAGTCTTACGCAAAAATCTTCGGCAATTTGTAGTTCAGGCTGTGATGTACAAAGAAACAGGGAGCGGAACGGATTCCGCTGAGATACAGGGGAGGAGAGGCCTCGTAGTACTCCCCATATCCGGGAGAGCGGTGTACGATGGAATAAAGAGGACATGGACCTGCGCCAATGGTCCCGCGCAAGCTGACGCAGATGACGCCCAATTGCTTTCTGAACCCGCCGAGCTTCAAGGCGGTCAGGAGCGTGACCAGTGCGTCGGGCACGGCGTTCCGCGCGACGACGAAGAGCACGAAGCCGCTCGTACTTAGCATCGACGGCAGAGAAGCACACCTGGACACGGGAGAAGTTAGTAGCAGCTGCGCAGCACCTGCTACAGTACGAGCAAAATCCTGCTGGTTTCCCAGTGCATCGTTTGAGGAAGCTGACTCCAGTGTGGCCTGATAGAGCTACCAGTTGGTTCGCTTGACGGAACGTGATGTAGCCGGCTGACGCGATCGTCGGATGCCGATAAGAACGGGCAAATGATCGCTTCGAAGGGTGCCGGCATCTACTCCCCATGTGAAAAGACGAGTCACTGATGTTGACAGGGCGGTAAGATCAAGACAGGAGGAGAGGTATGTGGCTTGAAGAAATGTTGGAGAACTGTCGTTTAATATACTTAGAGTTCTGTCAGCGAAGAGGTCCGCAAGGTGCTGTCCTCTTCCGTCGGTGCGTGTGCTACCCCAGACGCCATTATGCGCGTTGAAATCGCCACAAAGCACAAGCGGCGACGGGAGGCTGGCAATAAGTGTGTCCAATTCAGCAATGTCGTAGGGAACACCAGGGGGCAAGTAAAGGGAGACAACCGTGAGGTCAAGGGAGCCTAGACGAACGGAGCAGGCCATGTAGTAGTACCAGTCCCCTGTGTGCGCACTGTCCGGCGGACTACGGGGATGTCAGACCGGACGAACAGCTCGCATTTCAACAATACAGCCACAACATCAACAGCGTTAGTTACGCATTTACATTCAATAAATCATGGACGTCAAAATAGAAGATACCGTTAAAGATTTTAACATTAAAATCGTGAATTCATTATTCTTCCTACTTGACGGAGTACGTTCGCAGTGCACATCGAGCGGGAATCCTCGCAAGAGATGCGGACTCCGTGGATGAGTGCATAAACGACGAGAGTGTGACGGGCCTACGAGCCCGCTCGCATTTCAACAATACAGCCTCAACATCAACAGCGTTAGTTACGCATTTACAGTCAATAAATCGTGGACGTCAAAATAGAAAATACCGTTAAAGATTTTAACATTAAAATCGTGAATTCACTATTCTTCCTACTTGGCGGAGTACGTTCGCAGGTGCACATCGAGCGGATATCTTCGCAAGAGATGCGGACGCCGTGGATGAGTGCATAAACGACGACAACGACGACAGTCTGACGAGCCTACGAGCCCGCTCGCATTTCAACAATACAGCCACCACATCAACAGCGTTACTTACGCATTTACATTCAATAAATCGTGGACGTCACAATAGAAAATACCGTTAAAGATTTTAACACTAAAATCGTGAATTCACTATTCTTCTTACGTTGTCGTCGTTTATGCACTCATCCACGGCGTCCGCATCTCTTGCGAAGATATCCGCTCGATGTGCACCTGCGAACGTATTCCGTCAAGTAAGAAGAATAGTGAATTCATTCAATTCGCAATTCATTTATTGAATGTAAATGCGTAAGTAACGCTGTTGATGTGGTGGCTGTATTGTTGAAATGCGAGCGGGCTCGTACACTGATCTCTATCTATAAAGGCTGGATGGCGCATGGGAGAGGGGCTCGCGGGGGAGAGGCGTGCATTCGGGCCGCCATGTTGGGAGGCCCTAAAACGCAGTGTGTGCCCATAGAAAACAATGGGAGGCAACGGAGATTGTGAGTATTTATTGCGCTGCAGGCGTTGATCGTTGTTTGTCATCACACAATTTTGTAAGGTGCCAGTATACTGATGTATCCTAACAGTGTTTCACAGGTGTCCTGCCGTTCGATTCTTAATTACGTTATGTTTTGCATTCCGAAACTAGACTGTCACGGCAGTGCAGCGCTGGGGATTGTACTACAGTACGTTTCCCAGCCAATATTTCAATAAGAAACGATGTGAGGTTAACAACAACCATGTATGTAATATCCCGTGCTGCGTTCTGGACAAAAATTGTTCCCTAAAGAACGGTCCGGGATGATGTATACTCGCATTGCAGAAAGAGATCGTACTGTAGAATCACAGCCGTTGTCTTAGTCGTGTATGGGTTTAGTATGATTTGTATCAAGCATCGCCGCAGAAACAGTCTTTTAGTAAACGGCAGCGGTGCTTTGCCTCGCAAATATGGACACACCGAAGCAGCCCTAAATACTTCACGCAATTAGATCACGCTCGTTAGGACAGTTGATCAGGTAATGATGTAAGCTTAATCAATTAAGTTACTTAGAAAGTGGTAACACCTCCTTGAGACACAGGACTTATCTCTTTTTGAAGTACAGCCCTTCTATGTTTGTTTGCTTCTTCCTTTATTTGTTCTGATTATTTGCAGGCGCGGTTGTGCCAAACTGAATGTCCTTCTCCAGCACTCACATGCTTTTGTTGAATACAACTGCAGCGTGAGAAAAACTGCTTGGGGACGGGGTCCTGCTATCCAGTGCTGACTTTGTCATGCTTGTTATGTGGAGCATGTTCCAAACAATGCAGCTCCACGTATGGTCTTCAAATTGCAACAGGACTATTTGGAGGTTGAAACAGTTGTGATTGTGTCATTTTGGCCCTCGTGTACCCAGTCTGTGAAACGCAAACAAAAAAGTCTAACACGATATGCTTTTGTAATGAAGATCACTAATGATGAGTAAAGAGAATATACGAGTTCAAGTTTATTCAATATTTTATATCATTCATTATATTATTCAACATTTTATGTCAAGTTTATACAACATCAAGTTTATTCAAGTTCAAGATTTATTTCTTGCACTTATGCGTTTCAGGATACAATGAACGTGCAGGGAGGTCACAAAAGGCTACATTTATTGTTTTGTGACCTTGCTACAATGGCAATATATATTTTAGGAATGACAATGGTCAGCTACGCTCTCTGAGCTCGAATGAGCAATGAATAGCAACTTCCCCACTGATATTTTCTCATATATGCTAAATTTTAAATTTAATGTGATCGAATATGTGATAATATAATAATAATATATAAGAATATAATATGTGATAAATGAATGTGATCAACAGTAGATGTAAACAACATGAGTAGCCAGAGAAGTGCATTCTCAATAAATAATTGTCTTCTTATAGCGTATATGTGCATGCCTATTAACTGAAACAATTATCACAGTTCCCTGACAAGTTTTAATTTCTGAGAGTGTACTGTAGAAGCTGCTTAGATCTACAACAGTTCATACAAGGTATTATATACTGTGAATGCCTTTAAAAATCCCATGTGACACATATCCCTTTACTTTCTGGAGATGCTGTGGTAGTCAAAGTTTGCGGGCATTACGCAGGCTCTGCACCCATTTCTTGAGTATGTCGAGGCAGCTGTGAAGTAACCTGCATTGATGATGATTATTCCAACTCTTATGGTGCATCGACAACAAAGGAAATAATACATCAGAACATTGGTTTGGGTGCAACCAGTTAAAAATGAATATGTTATTTAATAAATGCATTGAACAGATGTTAAAACAGCAGTTTAAAACATGGTTTACAATCCCTGTATCTTCTAATAATTAAAAAGATTAAAAACTATTCTAAAAAGAATATGGAGAACTCTTCTAAAAAGAATTATAATCTCTAATTATTATATCGCTGGGTTAAGGAGCCTAAAGTGTAAGGTGTGTTTCTGATGTGAACATGTAAGAAAATATGCAAAACTGAGAGAGGCTAACCACAGTGCGTGCACTGAGGTTGTTCCTTCCTGTAAAGTAGAAACCAGTGGATGAGGAACGTGATACTTACCTGTACACCCAGCCGAAACCTGTATTGAGAGACCACTTTTGCCTTAAAACTGCTACAAATAGCACGACACGCTACAAATTATTACTATCGTAACAAGCTGACGATACAGCTCAGACACAAAGGTGTTATTCAAGTCGCGCCACACCACCGTTACGTAGGATTCTTTGTCACAAATCAAACCAAGGCACAAAACAATACCAATACATGAAAAAATGTGACAATCGTGGTCTTATTATGACGTAATACCGAACTTGTGCGCGAAGGTAATTCAAAGAAATGAATGTGGCACTTGCTTCCGCAGAGAACACCGTGTACCATGCTAGCAATGCATGCAAAAAAGCGCTCGAGTGTTCGCACATATATTGATGACAACACTACCTGTGTAGTGTAACGTGTTCTTTCAAGCATATTATGCACTCAAACTGTATTTGCCGCCGGGTAAAATGCAAGTGTGCTCGATTGAACGTCGGAAAAGCGATCAAGCAACCTGCATCCAGTGCTCGTTTTGGGCAAAAAAACACTTCATAATGGTCAAATAAATGTACAGAATGGACGCCTATTTATTCCTTGATGAAGAGTGACTCACCTGTATAAGTTTAGTCCCTGTAACCTTGCCAGTACGGTTGGTACGACCGTAATTGCAAGAAGTTGCCATGATCGCTGCGGGGGCTGTTGTGGGCACCGTAAGATGGCGGCCGGTTTCGTCACGCTCGCGCTCTCTATCCGCGATCCAGCCTTTTACAATCGAGAACAGTGGCCTATACAGAGCCTACGAGGCCGCTCGCATTTCAACAATACAGCCACAATATCAACAGCGTTAGTTACGCATTTGCATTCAATAAATCGTGGACGTCACAATAGAAAATACCGTTAAAGATTTGAACATTAAAATCATGAATTCACTATTCTTCTTACTTGACGGAGTACGTTCGCAGGTGCACATCGAGCGGATATCTTCGCAAGAGATGCGGACGCCGTGGATGAGTGCATAAACGACGACAACGACGACAGTCTGACGAGCAGTGCCGTGTATGCCAAAGGGAGTATGGCCATTAGGAGGAGCCTAAAAAAAAGGCTCGACGTGTCAATCAAATTGAGCGTTTTTCATTGGCTGCTGTTTTCTATGCGGGCCGCCATGGCACCAAAATTTTCCCGAAAATGGCGGCGTAGCTTGGAACGGCGAAGCGAGGATTTCATGACTATTTTTTTTCCATAAATTACGTCAATTTTATTCCGTAAGTGTACATTCAGTTGCAATTATCTTGCAAATCACCTTTAAATTACGCTCCAGTGTCGATGTTTACCTGAAAATAATATGTTTCGTCGTCCTTGTTAGGCCTAGTAACGACAGCGATCACAGGCAAATAGCAAGAAAAACGCTACGGATGGCCGAATATTTTCATTTTATGACATACTTTTATTCATATACACACCTTTGCCCGTTCTTGGTTCAATCTCATGTTTCATAGTTAAAATACTTATAATACAGGCAGTCTGTCCCAACTAGCGGTTCTGCCGGCCAATCAGTTCAGCCAGCAAGCACTTCTGCTTCTGCTGGTTCTGCTATTCTGCGTCTTCCTGGCGTGGCCCTCACCATCCAGATGGCGTTGTTAAAGGGACTCTGACCAGAAGTTCGACTAATCTTTCGTTTGCATCTATTACGAAGGTATAATATGCCTCCAAGCCACACGCGAAATATTTTGGCTGTGCGCGGCGGCAAAGTTTGCCAAACGGCGAGCTGAAAACCGGCTTCGCTTTTCCTCCTCAACTCGCGCAATCGCGGCCGAAATCTAGCCTCTTTGTAGTGGTCATCCTCCAATTTCCGTGTGCGTGACGAAAGCACGAGGTCCACGTTTCATTGGGCGCCCGGACCGGAAGTTCTGTTGTTAGTGAGTTTGTGAGAGCGCCGGCATCCGTCCGGAAAGCGATCTTCAATATGGACGTCGAAGGAAGAAATGCGGAGACTTCGAGCCCGGAACTTCTTTCTGACATTTCTGCGATCGAGAAGAAAATTCTGCGTGCTGAACAGCTCGGTAGGCTTTCGAAAGGTCGCCGATGCCGCGAATGCAAGACAAAGTTAGAGCTCTACGAACATCGGTCACAGATGGAGCAAACAGCATGAGTCGCCTATCTTCAGGTAAGCGATGAGCTTTTTAACGCACACTGTGATCGAACACGTAAACGTTCTCTGAAATTTCGTGTTCTGATATTTAATGCGCACTTGCTGTTCATAGTGCCGGTGTGGCTGGTGTATCATAATGCCGAAGGAGATCGAATGCTTGTGCTGCCAGGAGCTCGAAAACACTGCCGAATGACTGCAGTATGAGTGCATTACAACCCACGAAGATTTCCAACGTCTATGCTTCAATATGACTGTCCTGAAGGTCGCATATTGAACTCCGTGGGCAGCGCGAACCTATGAGCGACTATATTCACAAGTAAGTCACATGTGTCCTTGTCGAACGATGTTAAAATTTGGGCGCCCAAAACTGGTTTGGTCCTACATTAAAGTCGTTAAAAACTCCAGTACAGGGCGCAGCACGTAAAAAGACTGTACAGTACACAGCTCTGAACTGGAGAAAACCAATAGTTTGTAATTGTCAGTGTGATGTGTCCTGAGTCACGTTTTTATGTATTGCCCTGTGCATAAGGTTTTAGCGTAGGTTCTTAGCGATATTGAGTGTTCTTGATTGTCGATTCAGTGAAAGGTAAAACAATGTTGGTTTCTAAAAGAACACAGCATGTGTAGTAATGTACAGGGTGTGGGCAGGTAAACTGCAGTTGCTCTCAGGTACATGTAGAAATGACACTGCACACACACAGTACTGTAACTGGTTACCTATTTGCCTAAACTATATTTTATGTACATCTGTGTAGACGATGCAGATACACTGCTTATCGCCAGTTTGCAAGGTGAGTATGGCACAAGCTTGGGAAAGACAAGAGCATGGTCATCCCAACCTGTGCAGTGAAGAGGGTCTGGCAAGCCTTTCCCACAGAAAATGCCACATGCTTCAAGTACCCAAGATCCTAACTGGAGGTACCTCTTCGCACAGCTCGTCTGTCGCATTTAAAATAATTCAGCATCTGTATTTGGGATGATTTATAGCCCTCAGGATGATGCATGGTTCATGAGTTCAATATGTTGTGTTGAAACACAACACTAGTCCTTTTTAATGAGCCTTGCGGAACGATAGATGAGCACTCCTTTCGTGACATTGTGTACCATTGCTACAGTGAACAATTTCTTGAGCAAGACTGATGAACGAACGAAAAACAGAGTCTGTCTTCCAAATATGTATGTTCCTTGTAACTTCCGTATTTGTTAAGTGACCCATGTTGATGTCCCCCCTCATGTAATGCCTGTGAGGGCCTTTGAGATATATTCATAAATAAATAAATATCAAAACCGGAAAAAGATGTAACACTTATCCTCTCTTTGTGTGAATGATACATAAACATTCTCAGAAGATCCATGACTTGAAAACCCGAGACGAGGTAGGGACGATAACAGACAAACACAAACACGGTGTTTGTCTGTTATCGTCCCTACCTCGTCTCGGGTTTTCAAGTCATGGATCGTCACCACCAGCTCACTTGCTGCCTAACTTTCCTTTCGTTATCATTCTCAGAAGATTTGTACATAGTCACACTTTGCCTCATTTTGCCTAAAGCCTAGTTCCTCCTCTTACATCATCTCCACATCTTCAATCCCTAAAGCAGTACAAGGCTAAAGTAATCAGCTACTACATTAAAATGAGGAGGGGGAGGAAAACAAAGGCTGGCACATCTAAAATTCGAAGAAACCCTGGTGCTTTCACGGGGCTACTCACGGCTCAGTCCTGGATCAGATCCCGATGGAAAACAGCTTTTCTGAGCCTCAGTGATAGATTCCCTTGATTGCACTGACTGTGAGGCACAACTCATTGGCTTGGTGGCAAGTGGGCTTGCGTCTGATAGTACAATTTGGAATAAAGGGAACATTACCTGTCAAGGTACAGCATTTCATGTCGCTTTCACTAAAGGCCAGTTCCCACTTACAGTGCTTGACTGTATAGCGCTAGAAAATAGCCCTCAAAATCCAGCGCTGTTTTGCCGGTTGCCGTTCTCACATACTATCGAGCACAGAGCGGTATCCTGCTGCAGTCGCCGGATATCTCGTTGCACTGGTACCATCGAGATTGCTTAGTGTCCGCGCCGGATATCTGTAGCATGGACGCGGACGACACTATCGATGCTGTGATCGCTATACCGAACTGTAGTATCCAAACCGCAATCCGTCGCCATATGCACGGGCAGGTGAAACTCGTGGTCATTTTCACGTCGTCGTCGTCGTCGTTGCCTTCCCGCCTTGCTGCTTCGTGTGATCGGAAGCAACTCAAACCCCGCGACGTCGCGGCCGAAAGAAGCTCACGATTGGTTAAAGCAGACTCAACGCTCAAGATAGCGCTGCAAAAATTGACCGGGCTCTACTTCGACAAGAGTGGTTTTATACTGCTTCACAGCAATGTGAGGACGAAAATATAGCGACATTTTCTAGCACTATGTAGGGAAGCGCTATATGTGGGAACTCGCCTTAAGTACAACAGTCCTCATAGCGGTTACCATTCGTGTTGTGAAAGCATGCAGAAGTTAGCTCAGGCAGTGCATCCAGAACTGTGAATCAGGTTCATAGAGAGCACATGGTGAGAGGGACAGCAACAGTGTCCAGTAAAGACTCATCAGGAATTTTGTGCAGGTTTAGGGGGTCACGCCTTCTAACAGTTTTGATGGAAAGCAGGGTGTGTGTAGCACTGAGCTCTGGTGTATGAGTTCTTGTTATCTACAATCAGGTACCCGTGTTCTAGTAATCTGGAAAAGCCTTAGCTCTCTTGCAGGAAATTGCTAATGAATCTGAGTGTCTTCTGTGGAAACAGGTTGTAATTGTCTTTCTATCCACCCTTCTTAGTTGCCCTAGCAAAAGCAAATATGTAATGCTGCACACAATATCTAATGCTAGCACACCAGTTGCTTTGAGTGTTCTAGGCTCCTGAAATGGAGCTACCTTGTGCGTACGCTGTGCCATGTTGGCAAGAACATAAATCAGATTGCCTTTACTTTTGAAATTGGCCCTTCAGTGCTCCACGTGACTGCAAGAATGGTATCCCCTAATGGTATCCCTATAGGCAACAAGAATGATTTCTACAATGTAATGAGCTTTGTAAAACAACAACTTTATTTGAAAATATATTCCAAATGCCGGGTGACGACCTTATAATGTAGCATCCTTTACTGCAAACACCGCTTAACATAACAACTAAAAACGGAGCGTAAACGTTTTGCCGCCTATCCGGGTGTCATCATCAGTACAACAAGGGCCAAAGACGAGCACATCAGCCTACTTATCTAAGAGGGCGTCATACACATCCGATAGAGGGCCACTGTTTGTATTACAGGCTGATGCATCACGTCTGATAAACCAGCACTGTAAGCACTTTCTAAGGCCACATCGCTAGTCATGTGCAAAGGTTACCGCACCATCAAAATTAAATACATGTTCATTAGGCCAACAATGGTAGACTAATTTGGCCCTGGTTTCAGTAGCATTAGAAGCATTGGCAACGTCCCCTGTGTGCTCTTTTAGTCTTGTCCCACGTCTTTTGTCTGTCTTGCCAATGTAGGTTGCATCACAGTCTGTGCACTTAAATTTATATGCACAGTCTTAATGCCTGATGGGCACAGTTCCCTTCAAATGGGGTATGAAACACCTTGGATGAAAGGAATGCACACTGCACTGCATGAATTTTCGCATGGAGGGTCCTTGTTGGACGCTTTACCGACTGCAAGTACGAAAGAGCTCCCACAGTTTCTGGTCAGAGTCCCTTTAACACAACAATTGAGAACAAAGAGAGTGAGCGTTTCGTCGCCTATCCGGGTGGCATCATCGCTACACCAGAGAACAATCAGAAACAAAATGAAAGGAGTCAAATCGGTGGTGCGCATTCCTTTCATCCAACGTGTTTCATACGCCATTTGGAGGGCACTGTGCCCATCAGGCATTTTGACTGTGAATATAAAGTTGAGTGCATAGAATGTGATGCAACCTACATTGGCGAGATAGACAAAAGACGTGGGACAAGACTAAAAGAGCACATAAGGGACGTTGCCAGGGCTACTAATGCTTAGCTTAACTAACCAGGACCGAATTAGTCTACCATTGCTGGCCTAAGGGACATATCTTTAATTTTAATGGTGCAGTAACCTTTGCACAATGACTAGCGATGGGGCCCTAGAAAGTTCTTAGAGTCCTGCTTTATCAGGCGTGATGCTTCAGCCTGTAATACAAACCGTGGCTCCCTATGGCCGTGGCCTCTGTTGTACTGATGGGATAGGCGGCAAAACGTTTACGCTCTGTTTTTAATGGTTGTGTTGAGCGATGTTTGCAGTAAAGGACGTTAGATTATGAGGTCGTCACCCGACTTTTGGAATATATTCTCAAACAAAGTTGTTGTTTTACAAAGCTCAATACATTGCAGAAATCATTCTTATTGCCTACTGTTTAGGGGATAGCATTCTTGCAGTCACATGAAGCACTGAAGGGCCAATTTAAGAAATAAGGGCAATCTGATTTATGTTCTTGCCGACATGGCACAGCGTATGCACGAGGCAGCTCCATTTCAGAAGCCTGAGAACACTCGAAGCAATTAGTGTGCTAGCATTAGATATGGTGTACAGCATTACATATTTGCTTTTGCTAGGGCAACTAAGAAGTGTGGATAGCAAGACAGTTACAACCTGTTTCCACAAAAGACACTCAGATTCATTAGCAATTTCCTGCAAGAGAGCTAAGGCTTTTATAGATTACTTGAACAGGGGTACCTGGTTATAAATAACAAGAATTCATCCACCAGAGGTCAGTGTTTCACACACCCTGCTTTCCATCAAAACTATTAAAAGGTGTGACCCCCAAACCTGCGCAAAATTCCTGCAGAGTCTTCACTGGACACTGTTGCTGTCCCTCTCACCAAGTGCTCTCTATGAAGCTGACTCACAGTCTGGATGCACTGCCTGAGCTAACTTTGCTTTCCCAACACGAATGGTAACTGCTATGAGGAGTGTTGTACTTACTGAAAGCCATATGATATGCTGTGCCTTGACAGGTAATGTTGATATCCTTCTTAAGACCGTAGAGAGATGTTCCTTGCTCCCTTTATTCCAAACCGCACTACAGACGCAAGCCCACTTGCCACCAGGCCAATGAGTTGTGCCTCACAGTCAGTGCAATCAAGGGAATCTATTACTGAGGCTCAGAAAAGCTGTTTTCCATCGGTATCTGATCCAGGACTGAGCCGTGAGTAGCCCCGTGAAAGCACCAGGGTTTCTTCGAATTTTAGATGTGCCAGCTTTTATCTTCCTCCTCCTTTTTTTTATGTAGTAGCTGATTACTTTAGCCTTGTACTGCTTTGGAGATTGAAGATGTGGAGATGATGTAGGAGGTGGAATTAGGCTTTAGGCACAATGAGGCAAAGTGTGACTACATATCTTCTGAGAATGTTTATGTATCATTCACACAAATACAGGATAGGTGTTACAATGGATGTTACATCTTTTTCCGGTTTTGATATTTATTTATTTATGAATATCCCTCAACGGCCCTTGCAGGCATTACATGAGGGGGGACATCAACATGGGTCACTTAACAAATATGGAAGTTACAAGGAACATACATATTTGGAAGACAGACTCTGTTTTTCGTTTGTTCATCAGTCTTGCTCAAGAAATTGTTCACTGTAGCAACGGTACACAATGTCACGAAAGGAGTGCTCATATATCGTTCCGCAAGACTCATTAAAAAAAAACTAGTGTTGTGTTTGAACACAACATATTGAACTCATGAACCATGCATCATCCTGAGAGCTATAAATCATCCTAAATACAGATGCTGAATTATTTTAAATGCGATAGACGAGCTGTGCGAAGAGGTACCTCCAGTTAGAATCTTGGGTACTTGAAGCCTGTGGCAGTTTCTGTGGGGAAGGCTTGCCAGACCCTCTTCACTGAACAGGCTGGGATGACCATGCTCTTGTTTTTCCCAAGCTTGTGCCATACTCCCCTTGCAAACTGGCGCAGTGTATCTGTATCGTCTACACAGATGTACATAAAATATAGTTTAGGCAAATAAGTAACCGGTTACAGTACAGTGTGTGTGTGCAGTGCATAGCTGGGCGAACTCACTCATGAGGGCCCTCATGAGTGCCCCTCACCCTCACCTCACGCCTTTGAGGTGAGGGTGAGTGAGGGCAAGCCCGCGATCAGGCCATCCGTGAGTGCACTCATGAGGTTCTTACCCTCATGAGGTCTCCTGTGAGTGCACTCATGAGGTCTTACCCTCACGAAGACTCCTGTGAGTGCACTCATGAGGTTTTTCCCCTCATGAGACCTCCTGTGAGTGCACTCATGAGGTGTGAGGGGCGCGAGGTCTGTGTGAGTGAAGTCACTGGTGAGGTCTGAGGGGTGTGAGGTCAGTATGAGTGCATTCAGAATTGAGGTCAAATGACGCTTACGAGACGTGGGCTACTTATGAAGGCACTAGTGATATGGTTCCAGCGACCCAGCTACCTGCAGGGTGCACTTTAAAGGGCTGCTGTTCCCGTTTTTAGCAATTTCGTCTACGTCGCGCTGGGAACACAGTCAAGCGTCCTGAGCTGACGGATTGGTTGGTGATATGGTTCCAGCGACCCAACTACATGCAGTGTGCACTTTAAAGGGCTGGTGTGCCCGTTTTTAGCAATTTCGCCTACGTCGCGCTGGGAACACAGCCAAGCGTCCTGAGCTGACTGATTAGTTGGTGATGAGGTTCCAGTGACCCATCTACCGGCAGGGTGCACTTTAAAGGGCTGGTGTTCCCGTTTTTAGCAATTTCGTCTACGTCGCGCTGGGAACACAGTCAAGCGTCCTGAGCTGACGGATTGGTTGGTGATATGGTTCCAGCGACCCAACTACATGCAGTGTGCACTTTGAAGGGCTGGTGTGCCCGTTTTTAGCAATTTCGTCTACGTCGCGCTGGGAACACAGCCAAGCGTCCTGAGCTGCCGCATTTGTTGGTGATATAGTTCCAGCGACCCAACTACATGCACTGTGCACCTTAAAGGGCTGGTGTGCCCGTTTTAGCAATTTCGTATACGTCGCGCTGGGAACATAGCCAAGCGTCCTGAGCTGACGGATTAGTTGTTGATATGGTTCCAGTGACCCACCTACCGGCAGGGTGCAGTTTAAAGGGCTGGTGTGCCCGTTTTTAGCAATTTCGTCTACGTCGCGCTGGGAACACAGCCACGTGTCCTGAGCTGACTGATTACTTTGTGACATGGTTGCAGTGACCAACTATACCGGCAGGGTGCACTTTAAAGCGCTGGTGTGCTCGTTTTTACCAATTTCGTCTATGTCGCGCTGGGAACACACTAAAGCGTCCTGATCTGACAACTTGGTGATATGGTTCCAGTGACCCTACTACCGGCACACCACTAATTGCTAAAAACGCACACACCAGCCGTTTAAAGTGCACCCTGCCGGGAGTTGGGTCACTGGAACCATATCACCAAGTAATCAGTCAGCTCAGGAGACTTTGCTGTGTTCCCAGCGCGACGTAGACGAAATTGTTAAAAACGGGCACACCAGCCCTTTAAAGTGCCCCCTCCCGGTAGTTGGGTCGCTGGAACCAAATCACGAAGTAATCTGTCAGCTCAGGAGACTTTGCTGTGTTCCCATCGCGACGTAGACGAAATTGCTAAAAACGGGCACACCAGCCCTTTAAAGTGCACCCTTCCGGTAGTTGGGTCGCTGGAACCAAATCACGAAGTAATCTGTCAGCTCAGGAGACTTTGCTGTGTTCCCATCGCGACGTAGACGAAATTGCTAAAAACGGGCACACCAGCCCTTTAAAGTGCACCCTTCCGGTAGTTGGGTCGCTGGAACCAAATCACGAAGTAATCTGTCAGCTCAGGAGACTTTGCTGTGTTCCCATCGCGACGTAGACGAAATTGCTAAAAACGGGCACACCAGCCCTTTAAAGTGCACCCTTCCGGTAGTTGGGTCGCTGGAACCAAATCACGAAGTAATCAGTCAGCTCAGGAGACTTCGCTGTGTTCCCATCGCGACGTAGACGAAATTGCTAAAAACGGGCACACCAGCCCTTTAAAGTGCACCCTTCCGGTAGTTGGGTCGCTGGAACCAAATCACGAAGTAATCAGTCAGCTCAGGAGACTTCGCTGTGTTCCCATCGCGACGTAGACGAAATTGCTAAAAACGGGCACACCAGCCCTTTAAAGTGCACCCTTCCGGTAGTTGGGTCGCTGGAACCAAATCACGAAGTAATCAGTCAGCTCAGGAGACTTCGCTGTGTTCCCATCGCGACGTAGACGAAATTGCTAAAAACGGGCACACCAGCCCTTTAAAGTGCACCCTTCCGGTAGTTGGGTCGCTGGAACCAAATCACGAAGTAATCTGTCAGCTCAGGAGACTTTGCTGTGTTCCCATCGCGACGTAGACGAAATTGCTAAAAACGGGCACACCAGCCCTTTAAAGTGCACCCTTCCGGTAGTTGGGTCGCTGGAACCAAATCACGAAGTAATCAGTCAGCTCAGGAGACTTCGCTGTGTTCCCATCGCGACGTAGACGAAATTGCTAAAAACGGGCACACCAGCCCTTTAAAGTGCACCCTTCCGGTAGTTGGGTCGCTGGAACCAAATCACGAAGTAATCTGTCAGCTCAGGAGACTTTGCTGTGTTCCCATCGCGACGTAGACGAAATTGCTAAAAACGGGCACACCAGCCCTTTAAAGTGCACCCTTCCGGTAGTTGGGTCGCTGGAACCAAATCACGAAGTAATCAGTCAGCTCAGGAGACTTCGCTGTGTTCCCATCGCGACGTAGACGAAATTGCTAAAAACGGGCACACCAGCCCTTTAAAGTGCACCCTTCCGGTAGTTGGGTCGCTGGAACCAAATCACGAAGTAATCAGTCAGCTCAGGAGACTTCGCTGTGTTCCCATCGCGACGTAGACGAAATTGCTAAAAACGGGCACACCAGCCCTTTAAAGTGCACCCTTCCGGTAGTTGGGTCCCTGGAACCAAATCACGAAGTAATCAGTCAGCTCAGGAGACTTCGCTGTGTTCCCATCGCGACGTAGACGAAATTGCTAAAAACGGGCACACCAGCCCTTTAAAGTGCACCCTTCCGGTAGTTGGGTCGCTGGAACCAAATCACGAAGTAATCAGTCAGCTCAGGAGACTTCGCTGTGTTCCCATCGCGACGTAGACGAAATTGCTAAAAACGGGCACACCAGCCCTTTAAAGTGCACCCTTCCGGTAGTTGGGTCGCTGGAACCAAATCACGAAGTAATCAGTCAGCTCAGGAGACTTCGCTGTGTTCCCATCGCGACGTAGACGAAATTGCTAAAAACGGGCACACCAGCCCTTTAAAGTGCACCCTTCCGGTAGTTGGGTCGCTGGAACCAAATCACGAAGTAATCAGTCAGCTCAGGAGACTTTGCTGTGTTCCCATCGCGACGTAGACGAAATTGCTAAAAACGGGCACACCAGCCCTTTAAAGTGCACCCTTCCGGTAGTTGGGTCGCTGGAACCAAATCACGAAGTAATCTGTCAGCTCAGGAGACTTTGCTGTGTTCCCATCGCGACGTAGACGAAATTGCTAAAAACGGGCACACCAGCCCTTTAAAGTGCACCCTTCCGGTAGTTGGGTCGCTGGAACCAAATCACGAAGTAATCAGTCAGCTCAGGAGACTTCGCTGTGTTCCCATCGCGACGTAGACGAAATTGCTAAAAACGGGCACACCAGCCCTTTAAAGTGCACCCTTCCGGTAGTTGGGTCGCTGGAACCAAATCACGAAGTAATCAGTCAGCTCAGGAGACTTCGCTGTGTTCCCATCGCGACGTAGACGAAATTGCTAAAAACGGGCACACCAGCCCTTTAAAGTGCACCCTTCCGGTAGTTGGGTCGCTGGAACCAAATCACGAAGTAATCAGTCAGCTCAGGAGACTTCGCTGTGTTCCCATCGCGACGTAGACGAAATTGCTAAAAACGGGCACACCAGCCCTTTAAAGTGCACCCTTCCGGTAGTTGGGTCGCTGGAACCAAATCACGAAGTAATCAGTCAGCTCAGGAGACTTCGCTGTGTTCCCATCGCGACGTAGACGAAATTGCTAAAAACGGGCACACCAGCCCTTTAAAGTGCACCCTTCCGGTAGTTGGGTCGCTGGAACCAAATCACGAAGTAATCAGTCAGCTCAGGAGACTTCGCTGTGTTCCCATCGCGACGTAGACGAAATTGCTAAAAACGGGCACACCAGCCCTTTAAAGTGCACCCTTCCGGTAGTTGGGTCGCTGGAACCAAATCACGAAGTAATCAGTCAGCTCAGGAGACTTCGCTGTGTTCCCATCGCGACGTAGACGAAATTGCTAAAAACGGGCACACCAGCCCTTTAAAGTGCACCCTTCCGGTAGTTGGGTCGCTGGAACCAAATCACGAAGTAATCAGTCAGCTCAGGAGACTTCGCTGTGTTCCCATCGCGACGTAGACGAAATTGCTAAAAACGGGCACACCAGCCCTTTAAAGTGCACCCTTCCGGTAGTTGGGTCGCTGGAACCAAATCACGAAGTAATCAGTCAGCTCAGGAGACTTCGCTGTGTTCCCATCGCGACGTAGACGAAATTGCTAAAAACGGGCACACCAGCCCTTTAAAGTGCACCCTTCCGGTAGTTGGGTCGCTGGAACCAAATCACGAAGTAATCAGTCAGCTCAGGAGACTTTGCTGTGTTCCCATCGCGACGTAGACGAAATTGCTAAAAACGGGCACACCAGCCCTTTAAAGTGCACCCTTCCGGTAGTTGGGTCGCTGGAACCAAATCACGAAGTAATCTGTCAGCTCAGGAGACTTTGCTGTGTTCCCATCGCGACGTAGACGAAATTGCTAAAAACGGGCACACCAGCCCTTTAAAGTGCACCCTTCCGGTAGTTGGGTCGCTGGAACCAAATCACGAAGTAATCAGTCAGCTCAGGAGACTTCGCTGTGTTCCCATCGCGACGTAGACGAAATTGCTAAAAACGGGCACACCAGCCCTTTAAAGTGCACCCTTCCGGTAGTTGGGTCGCTGGAACCAAATCACGAAGTAATCAGTCAGCTCAGGAGACTTTGCTGTGTTCCCATCGCGACGTAGACGAAATTGCTAAAAACGGGCACACCAGCCCTTTAAAGTGCACCCTTCCGGTAGTTGGGTCGCTGGAACCAAATCACGAAGTAATCAGTCAGCTCAGGAGACTTCGCTGTGTTCCCATCGCGACGTAGACGAAATTGCTAAAAACGGGCACACCAGCCCTTTAAAGTGCACCCTTCCGGTAGTTGGGTCGCTGGAACCAAATCACGAAGTAATCAGTCAGCTCAGGAGACTTTGCTGTGTTCCCATCGCGACGTAGACGAAATTGCTAAAAACGGGCACACCAGCCCTTTAAAGTGCACCCTTCCGGTAGTTGGGTCGCTGGAACCAAATCACGAAGTAATCAGTCAGCTCAGGAGACTTCGCTGTGTTCCCATCGCGACGTAGACGAAATTGCTAAAAACGGGCACACCAGCCCTTTAAAGTGTACCCTTCCGGTAGTTGGGTCGCTGGAACCAAATCACGAAGTAATCAGTCAGCTCAGGAGACTTTGCTGTGTTCCCATCGCGACGTAGACGAAATTGCTAAAAACGGGCACACCAGCCCTTAGTGCACCCTTCCGGTAGTTGGGTCGCTGGAACCAAATCACGAAGTAATCAGTCAGCTCAGGAGACTTCGCTGTGTTCCCATCGCGACGTAGACGAAATTGCTAAAAACGGGCACACCAGCCCTTTAAAGTGCACCCTTCCGGTAGTTGGGTCGCTGGAACCAAATCACGAAGTAATCAGTCAGCTCAGGAGACTTCGCTGTGTTCCCATCGCGACGTAGACGAAATTGCTAAAAACGGGCACACCAGCCCTTTAAAGTGCACCCTTCCGGTAGTTGGGTCGCTGGAACCAAATCACGAAGTAATCAGTCAGCTCAGGAGACTTCGCTGTGTTCCCATCGCGACGTAGACGAAATTGCTAAAAACGGGCACACCAGCCCTTTAAAGTGCACCCTTCCGGTAGTTGGGTCGCTGGAACCAAATCACGAAGTAATCTGTCAGCTCAGGAGACTTTGCTGTGTTCCCATCGCGACGTAGACGAAATTGCTAAAAACGGGCACACCAGCCCTTTAAAGTGCACCCTTCCGGTAGTTGGGTCGCTGGAACCAAATCACGAAGTAATCAGTCAGCTCAGGAGACTTCGCTGTGTTCCCATCGCGACGTAGACGAAATTGCTAAAAACGGGCACACCAGCCCTTTAAAGTGCACCCTTCCGGTAGTTGGGTCGCTGGAACCAAATCACGAAGTAATCAGTCAGCTCAGGAGACTTCGCTGTGTTCCCATCGCGACGTAGACGAAATTGCTAAAAACGGGCACACCAGCCCTTTAAAGTGCACCCTTCCGGTAGTTGGGTCGCTGGAACCAAATCACGAAGTAATCAGTCAGCTCAGGAGACTTTGCTGTGTTCCCAGCGCGACGTAGACGAAATTGTTAAAAACGGGCACACCAGCCCTTCAAAGTGCCCCCTGCCGGTAGTTGGGTCGCTGGAACCAAATCACGAAGTAATCTGTCAGCTCAGGAGACTTTGCTGTGTTCCCAGCGCCACGTAAAAGAAATTGCTAAAAACGGGCACACCAGCCCTTCAAAGTGCACCCTGCCCGTAGTTGGGTCGCTGAAACCAAATCACGAAGTAATCAGTCAGCTCAGGAGACTTCGCTGTGTTCCCATCGCGACGTAGACGAAATTGCTAAAAACGGGCACACCAGCCCTTTAAAGTGCACCCTTCCGGTAGTTGGGTCGCTGGAACCAAATCACGAAGTAATCAGTCAGCTCAGGAGACTTCGCTGTGTTCCCATCGCGACGTAGACGAAATTGCTAAAAACGGGCACACCAGCCCTTTAAAGTGCACCCTTCCGGTAGTTGGGTCGCTGGAACCAAATCACGAAGTAATCAGTCAGCTCAGGAGACTTCGCTGTGTTCCCATCGCGACGTAGACGAAATTGCTAAAAACGGGCACACCAGCCCTTTAAAGTGCACCCTTCCGGTAGTTGGGTCGCTGGAACCAAATCACGAAGTAATCAGTCAGCTCAGGAGACTTTGCTGTCTTCCCAGCGCGACGTAGACGAAATTGTTAAAAACGGGCACACCAGCCCTTCAAAGTGCCCCCTGCCGGTAGTTGGGTCGCTGGAACCAAATCACGAAGTAATCTGTCAGCTCAGGAGACTTTGCTGTGTTCCAGCGCCACGTAAAAGAAATTGCTAAAAACGGGCACACCAGCCCTTCAAAGTGCACCCTGCCCGTAGTTGGGTCGCTGAAACCATATCACCAAGTAATCAGTCCGCTCAGGACGCTTTGCTGTGTTCCCAGCGCGACATAGACTAAATTTGTCAAAACGTGCACACCAGCCCTTTAAAGTGCACCCTGCCTGTAGTTGGGTCGCTGGAACCATATCGCCAATAATCAGTCAGCTGAGGAGGCTTTGTTGTGTTCCCAGCGCGACGTAGACGAAATTGCTAAAAACCGGCACACCAGCCCTTTAAAGTGCACCCTGCCGGTAGTTGTGTCACTGCAACCATATCAACAACTAATCAGTCAGCTCAGGACGCTTTGCTGTGTTCCCAGCGCGGCATAGACGACATTGCTAGATACGTGCACACCAGCCCTTTACAGTGCACCCTGCCTGTAGTTGTGTCGCTGGAACCATATCGCCAAGTAATCAGTCAGCTAGGACGCTTTGCTGTGTTCCCAGCGCGACGTAGACGAAATTGCTAAATATGTGCACACCAGGCCTTTAAAAGTGCACACAGCCGGTAGTTGTGTCGCTCGAACCATATCATCAATGCCTTCATAATTTGCGCACGTCTGGTATGCGTCATTTGAGCTCATTTCTGAATGCCTCACACCCCTCAGGCCTCACCAGTGACTTCACTCACACAGACAGACCTGGCGCCCCTCAGACCTCATGAGTGCACTTACAGGAGGTCTCATGAGGGGCACAACCTCATGAGTGCAGTCACGGGAGACCTTATGAGGGTAAGACCCTCATGGATGAGGGCTTGCGTTTGTGAGTGCCGTGGAGGTGAGGGCGAGTGAGGGCATGTCCCCGTGAGGGCCATGAGGGTGAGGGCGAGTGCGGGCATGTGCCCATGAGGGCCGTGAGGGTGAGGCCGAGTGAGGGCATGAGCCCGTGAGGCCGGTGAGGGTGAGGGCGAGTGTGGTCATGTGCCTGTGAGGGCCGTGAGGGTGAGGGCGAGTGAGGGCATGTGCTCGTGACAGCGGTGAGGGTGAGGGCGAGTGAGGTTTCACCAAAATGCCCACCTATGGTGCAGTGTCATTTCCACATGTACCTGAGAGCAACTGCAGTTTACCTGCCCACACCCTGTATATTACTACACATGCTGTGCTCTTTTAGAAACCAACATTGTTTTAATTTTCACTGAATGGACAATCAAAAACACTCAGTATCGCTAAAAACCTACGCTAAAACCTTATGCACAGGGCAATACATAAAAAGGTGACTCAGGACACAGCACACTGACAATTACAGAATTGCCTGTATTGCTTTTCTCTAGTTCAGAGTTGTGTATTGCATAGTCTTTTTATGTGCTGCGCCCTGTACTGGAGTTTTTAGCGACTTTAATGCAGGACCAAACCAGTTTTGAGCTCCCAAATTTTAACATCGTTCGACAAGGACACGTGTGACTTACTTGTGAATATAGTCGCTCAGGTTCGCGCTGCTCACGAAGTTCAAAATATGCCACCTTCAGGACAGTCACATTGAAGCATAGAAGTTGGTACTCTTCGTGGGCTGTAATGAACTCATACTGCAGTCATTCGGCAGTGTTTTCGAGCTCCTTGCAGCACAAGCATTCGATCTCCTCCGGCATTATGACACACCAGCTGCACCGGCACCATAAACAGCAAGTGCGCATTAAATATCAGGACACGAAATTTCAGAGAACGTTTACATGTTCGATCACAGTGTGCGTTAAAAAGCTGATCGCTTACCTGTCTGTCGAAGAAAGGCGACTGATGCTCTTTGCTTCATCTGTGACCGATGTGCGTAGAGCTCTAACTTCGTCTCGCATTTGCGGCATCGGCGACGTTTCGAAAGCAAGGCTACCGAGCTGTTCAGCACGCAGAATTTCCTTCTCGATCGCAGAAAGGTCAGAAAAAAGTTCCGGGCTCGAAGTCTCCGCAGTTCTTGCTTCGACGTCCATATTGAAGATCGCTTTCCGGACGGATGCCACCGCTCTCACAAACTCACTAACAACAGAACTTCCGGTCCGGGCGCCCAATTAAACATGGACCTCGTGCTTTCGTCCCGCACACGGAAATTGGAGGATGTCCACTACAAAGAGGCTAGATTTCGGCGCCGATTGCGCGAGTTGAGGAGGAAAAGCGAAGCCGGGTTTCAGCTCCCCGTTTGGCGAACTTTGCCGCCACGCACAGCCAAAATATTTCGCGTGTGGCTTGGAGGCATATTATACCTTCATAATAGATGCAAATGAAAGATTTGTCGAACTTCTGGTCAGAGTTCCTTTAAGTCGGTGTTTTCAATAAAGGATTCTACATTACAAGCTTTGTTTGAATGATGATTAGTGGCGAGCTTCATACCCTGGGCCACTACTCTAACAATTGCTTGCGGTAATGTGGTGAAATGGGGTAATCAGCCTTGTAAATAATTTACTTGGCAATATATTTATTTATCTGTCATAGGTTGAAGAACCGTGTGGTGTTATATAACGGAGGGGCGTGTAATTATACGAGACCGATCACCTAAAGGCCTTGCTTCAAACTTGGTTAAACTATGATGCATATGTAACGTGACAAATGCTGCATGGTGGCGATATGATAGGTTCTCCTCACGAATTGTTGGCATGGTTGCGGTCAGTCAAGAAACTGCATATCCAGTGAATGGTAGCAGGATCAAATTTTAATGGGGCTAGTTTGGCCAACAAGCAAGCATAAAACAGTGTCAAAAGCCCTCATAAAATAGAAAAAATACTGCATCTACGTGAACCCAGAAATCAAGACAGTTTAAAATGCTGTGACCGAATTATGTTACTTTTGTCTAAATACCCTTTTCTAAAGCCATGCTGGAATTTAAAAAAATAAATTTATAGACTCAACATTGTTAACAACGTGCTGGTATATGATGTGCTCCATTAGTTTACAGGGAACCCTAAAGTGGAGCTGGTTAGTAGAGCATAGTTGACACCTCTTCTGAAGACAGAAATTAGCTTGTGACCTATGGCCATGACTCAGACAGATACAAAGCACCTTTCACACAGATTAACGCATCTTCGTTCCAGCACTTCCACCTTCAAATGTTCATCACTGTTGAGTGGTCTGTCATTCTTGTAACACAGATCTTAATTGAAATGCAGGTGCATAAGGGATGCTCTGAAAGAAAAGCGTTTGGTTTTAGTCCTCTTAAGGTTTCCGAAAACAAACTTCACAGTGACTGTTCTTCTGAAATGAACAACTCCGGAACGAAAGCAAAAACTATCTCTGGCCACATCATTGTATCCAACAGAAACACGACACTTCAATTGAACAATGGCAGTTAAAGATGATGATGATTATTCTGTTTTAATGGCGCATAAGCAACTCAGGCTGTAGTGCGCCAAAACCATGGGAAAATTGTGACTATTAAAAAGCAGACGATTATACTAAAATAATATTATAATCAAAATAATCAGTAGAAGAAAAGGCATAAGCAATTGTTGGCATTTTGTGGCTGGTGTCGAGTTTTCCACACTAGGTGTTCAATAATAATGTACGCTAGATATGCTATAGCATCAGAAGTACAGCGATATACACACTCAATATGTGGTGGGGATATGTGAAACCAATATAACACATACTTACATTTCAAACTTGCTTGAAAAAGGCAGTCCAGGTATGTCGGATTTGTCAGACTCGATACAAAGCCAGTAAGCACAGTGTGGAATGACTGATTCATCTTTCGAAGGCAGAGGTGCAGCCCTCACGACCTTTCGTCATCACAATGCTTCAGAGCGACATAGCCTAGCCAGGAGCCATCAGATTGGTCACATAAAGTATAACTGGGTTCATGAAGCGGAGGGTTCTGTGGGATACTTTTCAGAAAGCATACGTGTTACAGAACAGCTACGAGAATGATCGAATGCACTTGTATGGTTTTGAGTGCGTGGACTTGTAACTGAAAAATAAATGTGCTAACCTTGTTGAAACTGCTTTTCCGTCAGAACCACACAAGTGCACACTTGGTTTCTTTAGATGAAGGTTCAAAGAATTCAACTTCAGCATTTGCAGTACATCATCAGGTCCCGATGCTCCTTTGAGATGCAGCAGACAGAATTTCGCTGTTGCGAGTGACTGTCGTAGCGGTTCGTTGCTTCGCAGCAGATCAAGAACAGTACGCCGCAATGATAGGTGAAACGTTCAGGTTATGGCGAACAACTCCAACACCAAATACAATGACCCGAAAAAGGTAGGATGAGCCGGGAATCACACAAGTTCGCAAGCTCGTCATATGGCACCCATTACAGCTGACCGGATACGGAACCATATGGAACGCAAGACAACAGAACGCAGATTAAAAAACAATCACAAAACCTACTGCATGTCGTAAATGCAAGGTATATTTTTCTTTTTGAGACTCTGTAACAAAAACATATTAACATATAAATGACATTTCATAAAAGGAATTGACAGGGTATTGTGTGACCATGTGACGCGTTAGAGTCAATTGTGGGTGTTGCCAGTGGCCCTCATGTTGACGTCATTTTGATGGTGGGCCGGGGTGGATATTCTATATAAACGTATGTTTTCTCGGTTTGACGCTAGGCGTGCTCTACTCGGATGAAGTCGAATGTTTAAAATTCGAGTTTGGAGAAACTGTGGGGTTTTAATGCGTGAATTTTCGCATGGAGAGTCCTTGTTGGGTGCTCCATCGACTGCAAGTACGAAAGAGATCCCACAACTTCTGGTCAGAGTCCCTTTAAACGCTCCTCATTGTTGATTAGCACGCATCTTTCTTAGGAATCAGTGTGCTGGTGTATTCCTATCGTGCTTCGGCGCTGTGTCTGTAGTTTTCATGGTAATTACGTTCTTTTTCTTCTCCGCTTCCTGTACTCCGAATATGGTGTCGTTAGTTACGTGCACGGGAAGCATAAAAATAGAGGAATTTGGTGAATGGCAACCTATACATTTAATGCCTTTTGCTTAGAAAGGGTTTGCACTGTTTGTTATTGTAAGGTAGTTTCGTTTGTTTGTGGTTTTCGTTTGTTATTGTGTGGTTCGTTAGGCGCTGTATATGGTTCTGTATATGTGTTCTACGAGTGTGTTGCAGTTGTTCAGCTGTCGGCGCAGTTCGTTACAGAAATTCGAAGCGCTGTGCACGAAGAGCGCATGACGTAACAAGTATTGCAAGAGTGATTGCACTTGCGGGGTTAACGCCGCAGTTTACTTCCACCCTACCTCACAAACGGCTTGTTTAAAGCGACAGTCCGGAGGTCTAGTGATTTTCGAATAACGACTGTATTAGATTCCAGACAGGACGTGTATGCTACATGTGAAACGAGAAAGCTTAATTCTTCCTCGTTGTTGAGAAAATGAATTTAATTGTATGCGAATTCCATATCCGGTTTCGGTCTCCCCTGACCACGCCCGACACTAGTGACGTCACGAGTGTCGAGACAAAGCAGCGTCTGCTGCGGCGACGCGAGACGTAATGAAATCGAAAGTGTTTTCAGCATGAGCGCTACGGACGAAGAAGAGCTGCTTTCTGACAGCGACGACGACCTTTACTATGACAACTACGTCGAAGACGACTGTCCGTTTACCACAGACCCTTTACCAGTTACGCATGTACGCACGGAAGAATGCACGGATACGGACGATGAGGCTCCTTCGTCGCCGGAGATTCCCATTCAAGCAGCAGATTTGTTTAGGTGACAGCTCGTTGTCTGCACGCGAGTTTTGTGTCTGTTTACACGGCATATGTTGTTGAGCCAGCTTTCTGTATATCTTGTTTAGGTGTTGGTGCTTGGGCTGCAATCCGGAACGCCCAGATGAATTTCTGTGCTGCCGAAGCGTCGTGCTCATTTCCCAAATCTGTGACGAAAACAACATCGATTGCATTGCTCAGCATCATATGTTTCCACTGTTGTGCCTTAACCGCGAAATTCTCTCAGTTTTCGTACGGCACATGAGGCACTACATCCCCACCCAACTGGAGCAACACAGAGACGAGAACAGGTACTGTAATAACCATATATGTTTATACTTACTGAACCGTGTTAGTTTACATAACCACGAAAGTCTGAGGAGTACATGTAAAATTTCTAGAATACCCAACTAAGTTTCCGGACGGCACGAAGAAACTTATATTCCTTTTTCTTTTTCTGCAGCACACTCCGGTTTGCAGCATATACCTTGTTTGTATGTTGGGTGTGGGGCCGCCTTGGCCGTGGACATCGCAGGCAAATACCCGGCTGCTGCGTATTAGCTATTCGCAGTGCATTTCCATCAGCAGTGTATCACGGGTATCAAGGTGGGAGAGATGCAACAAACAGTTCCGATGAGCAATCTATTGAAGTTGCTATGATTTGTATTGACCACCCAATGAATTTTTTCAGAGATTGCTCACTGTATGATTGGAGAACGATTTTGCTGTGCAGCCTTCCTTGAAACCTGGCTGTACTCTTGTACAAGCTACACAGAAACCAACCGTGAAAAACAAATAATTTTTATTTACATTTATTTGCGTTGATAAAAAACACACATGTGATATATGGTGCAGAGATTACAGGACTTTTGGATGTTTAGCAGAAGTTACAGGTCCATCCAAGGACCCATGTTGAAAAATGCGACAGGATTGTTTTATCATTGCATGTCTAGCACATTGTCCTAGACATCCTAAATCATAAGAGAAGTACGTGTGTTTACAGTACCCAGTTTTGAACCACTTATGGAATTTAGAAGCTTTCTTGTTATTATCTGCTTTGTATAATCATGTTCTTTCTCATTGCAGGATAATGCGTCGTAAGACTCATCAGCATGTAGTGTGCAGTATGTAAGGCTGGTGTGTATTGTGCACTCTGTTCATTTGATTGCAGATTTTATATTTTTGTGCATTTGCAGCAAGTGCTGTGGAATAATTTATTTGTGAAAACACTTTACTTTCATATAATTATATTTTAATTGTGCAAATAAATGGAGAGGACAATTATTATTCAGCATATTTGTGTCATTTAATTTCTCCACATTTGAACATTGTTTTAATGACCTTTATGATAGCGTACAATGCAAGATATACTTTTTTTCCCCATATGACACAATAGAGACACAAACCGATATTTAAAATGATGTTCAGCAAACAAAAAGTTAAAAGGAAAAACAGTTCTGCATGAATACACACCCATGTTGTGTATTCGAATTCTAACACGTAAGCTAAACAATGAAAGACAAGCCACATTTTCCAGGCTTATTTGAATCTGAATTTCGGTGTCGTCAGCACTGGAAGGCACCACTACGTTTGCAGACTTGATGGCAAGACCTCACCATATCTCAGAACTATTGAACAACCAGGGTTACAACTTGGACTGGTTGGTACAGTGCTGAACAAGAGTTTACGGAACGTGCTATGGTTTTTTCCTCCCTCAAAGTGATACGCCAGCAGGGAACAGGACAGTACGGACTTACAGACATATGCCTAGGTAACTCGGTTACCTGCCACCATTCGCTGCAAAGCGTGTCACTCAGAGGAAGGAGTGCTTCACAGCATGTTCCGTGAACTTTTTTGTCGAGCACTGTACAAGAGAATAAACATGAATAGAGACCTAAATAAATGCTTGGTTGAATTCGGTGCTCTGTACATGTTGTGTAAGTCCTTTTATGAAGCCTGCCACCACGGGAGGTGTAGTGAATTATGTACGAGCAACAACTTTACTAATAATTTGCTCCACATAAATTTCAATCATTACATAGATCTCACAAAGTAACATATAAAGGACACACTCTGCAAGAAAGCAAATGCTGTCATTTTCAGGCTTCATGCTCATTGTATCATCACATGATCATGTAAAAAGTATGCTCTACCTGAAGCAGAGTCACTCACCCCTGATTATAGAGTAGTCCTGTGGCCATACACAGCTAGGTTCTCGCAATGTCTTAAAATTGACTATGAGGTAACCTGTTTCTTGTTAGGCTGTCTCTCTCGCTTTTCTTTTTTTTATGTCACTTTTATTTCTTTCAGTACAGGTTCCCCGTGATGCAGAGACCTTGAATAACTTTGAATGTCATCTTTAGAGCCCAGATTATTAGGCATGAAAAACCTTTTTTTTTTTTGGGTGGCTATAAATTTAAAGGTGCTAAGAATCCTGATTTTAAATCCTAAATGTCCTAAATCCTAAAAATCCTAAAAATGTCACTACGGGCAGGTCATTATTTTTTCATCTGTAGCACTGAATACGCAAAGAGAAAGTGAAGAAGTCACTTCTATCCCCGGGGGCATCACCATAACTGGGAGTTGTTAGTGTTTTAGTGTTGGGGGGGGGTCTGGATAAATCACTGTTCTAGGTTGCGACAAAGCCGTTACGAGAGGTGCCTATATTTTTAATAATGACCCATGAGACGCTACAGTGCTGGAACGGAGAAATAACAAAGCTGTATCGAGTAATCAATTTTCAATTCACAGCTTACATGTCAATACTTTTTGGATACTTGCTTCATTTAAACAATCAAGGATTTCAAAAGGACGTCCGATGTGACCCATGTCAATTTCGCCTGGACAATGGAGTTTTACTACCGCTTTAGGGTCATCATAGGTATTTTTCAATGTTTACTTTGAGCTTTAGGCATCTTTCACAAAATAGGCACTAATGCCACAATAGGCACTTATAGGCACTATTAAATCAATACAGGATGTTCCTCAGCACCCATCTGGTGCTCCTATATCAAAAAGGCAGTATTAGAACCACACGAAAAAAATAGGCATTTGCCGAGGAATCTGGGCTCTAATCATCAACAACATGCGAAAGCTCTGTAAGATTAAAATTATAGTACAAAGTGAGACAGCAAAACAAATACCATAGTGCAGCATACGTTGGTGTTGTAAGACAAGTAAAGCAATTTCATTGTTGTGATGTATTTGCAATCACACTTGATGCAAGGTGGTTAGGCAAAGCATTTAAAGCATATTGCATGGGGAAGAATTTTTACTGGAATGCTGGGCTTGCAATTACTAGGCATTACATATCATCCTCTATTTGTAGTAATTGAACATACTATTTTGCAGGAAAATGCCAATGCCACAGTGACCAAAGCTATAGTGCTGCTGCTACTGCCGCTAATTTTATGTGTTCACCTCCTGAGCTCTGTTAATGTGCTAAACTGAACTTAGTCACACACCCGAAATGACGCTATCAGTACATGCATGTAGAGCATACATCTTACATACATGTTACACCTTTTGTTTTTGTTTTATTATTCCAGGAAAACCAGCTGCAATTACTTGAACAAACGTTCACTTGGTTTCCTCGGTTTGGGATTTTATTACTTAGCCCCATGCTGCACATAGAGGTTCAATTATCAACATACATAAGTTTTGTGTTGGGAAGCAGATCAACATAAGCAATGTAGTATGGGCCTTTCAATTGGCTAGCGGAAGCAGGTTTGTGGCTTGACCAAGAGAAATGATTTTGGGACATGGTTTTGCCATTTCCTCTCAAGATCAAGTGCAAGCTTATTAACATTGGAACATCATTTTGACGTTGCCTCCCATGAGAGGTATTCAATGATTCCTATTTGTTTTGAGGTTCTACTGATGTATATCTACATGTATATAGTGATCACGGACACATAAAGGGTTATAGGAATGGTTATTTCTTAATTCCTTGAGAAGCATCATCTGCACTAGTATTGGCATGCCATTATGTCAACGATCTTGTCTTCTTGCAGAAATGTTGCAAGAACTTTGCAACATCACATTACAGACGTGATTACATAACACAAATTTCAAACTTCTGCATGATTTCTGTTCAAATGTCTGGTTCCAGTTTCCGACCTGTCACAACTGAGCGTGTTCCGCCATTCTATTGTCAATACCTTCTTTGTTTGGTAACATATGGCAGCTTACAGAGAAAGTAATCAGGCAGATTACTTTCAGGGAGAATAGGGCCCATGGTCTCATGGCAGAAAGGTACAGAGATACAAAAGGAACAACATGACACATAGACGTGCTCATAGAAACACACACACAGTTATGCACATATGCGCACTTTGCTGCAGTCATTTCTTGTCCATCATAGTTAGTTGTGAAAATATACAATGCTTCGAGGATGGCACACATCCACACAAAGTCAACTATATACCTCGGCAGAATGTACTCATGAGCATGCTCACACACACAATGTTGCAAATGAGTTGAGCAGTGGAGCTGAGCAGGGAGTAAACAAATGATGAACTGAACGAGAATTGAGTAAGTAAGTAAGTCAGCAAACAAGCAGCTGAGCTGAGATAACTGATCATGAATGAGCAGAAGTCACAAATGATAACGTTGGTCATACCTGGCCTGTGGTCATAACTTGTGATTACTGTTAGTGTGTCACACGGATCCAGAACATATTGCAGATGCTTTTGGTACACAGCAAAAATCATACATTTCCCGTCCTGGCACATGATCATGCTTGGGCGAAGTCTTGAAGCCTGACTGCTGTTCATTTCACTGATTTACCTGACTGCCTACATGCCAACTGTTGATGAGTACAGCTAAACAATTGTCCTCTAAAACCTGCTGTACTGTGACTCCAACACAGCTCTCATCTCTGGCCTGTCCCCATAGCTGCTGCTTCTGGTAGGCAGTGACACCTCTACCAGAGCATCTCTTGCTTTTTTGAAGGATGGGTAGCGAGCGATGCGGTCAAAAACAGCAGACTTCAGGTCACTGACATAGCCTGCCAAATATAAAAATGGTTAGATCAATGAATAAATTATTCCACCCTTTGTACTTCTGAGAGCACCCAAATATAAACTTGCTTTGTAATTTCCTTGCAATTTCCTTGCAAGTTAAAGCAATAACTTCTTCAATATTACCATGACTTTGTGGTGGTCATGCAAGAGACGAGATCAGCAGTGCAAAGACTTTGTAGTGGTGGCCTGTATTGTTTTATGCGCATCATAGACTCAAGACAATGTCGCCACACATAGGTTACAGTAGCTTTCCTGCATTCCCCATGGTCTGTTTGGCGTCACTTACTGTATGTGGCATCCTCCTTCACAGGAACAGCGATCCACCCTTTCCGCACCTTTGATGGCTTCAGCCGGTGCTTCACAGCACCATCTCTGAGAAGGGCAACACGATCTGCATTGGCATTATAGTGGAGTGCTGCCAGAGCAGTCCTATGAGCAAAGAGATAAATGCACTGATGAGTATGATCACAAACATGTGTTACAGTAAGACAAGCTCCCTTTGCAACACATCAGCACATCAGGGCATCATGTGACTGTGATATCATGATTCTGCTAATTTATAGTTTTGTACACGTATTGTTCCCTCTCTCTGGGATGATGTACATCTAAAGCCACGAGTTTGGGGGAAATTTTGTTTTTACGCTACACTGGTAACGAACAAATGTAAATAAATAAACCAAACTGATCACGTACATGAGTTCCATTAAGTTTCATACCTTGCAACCATCCCTTGATCCGAAAAGCTGTACGATTTAGGCGCAAAGTGGATCAGGACAGCATGGAATGTTTCCAAACCAAATGTCTGCTGCGCTGATGAGAGCTGGGGAATGTCTTTCAGCAGGAGCTTTGCCAACAGAATGTCGTGGAGCTTCTTGTAGGTCTCCGTCCCTAAGCACAATTTTTATTGTGAAAGTAGCTTTTCAAAATTTTCTTTTATGTCTTTGAATCGTAATAATTCCATAATTATAAGCCTTCCTTCGACTCGCACCAATGTGTTACAATTTAGTTATTCTTGTTGAGCTTCTGTATCGTTAATGTACGGATAGATCAGTGAAGGAAAACATAATATTGACAGGTCCCAAAAAATTAATAGAAAAACTGGAAGCTCTTTGTATTTGAGTCTCAGGTGAAATCATGCAAAATATTACCTTCCTCAAGCCATCTTCGTTCGCCCAAATCACCATGGAAGCAGGCAGGGTGCAGGCTATTTGGGTGGGTGGGTACATTGATGACGTGCCGCATGATCGTCGTCCACTTAGCAAGCAAAAGATCGCCACTGTCACTGGTGCGCGCACACCAATATAGGTGGCGGATTATGCTTTCGCACCACAGTCGAAGAACTTGGTGCTTCTTAGATTGTGATGCTGCAGCGATCTTTTTCTTGATGCCTGCATAGCAACAGCAATGATGATAATGTAATATCGAATATCAGTTCCATACACAGTGTTCTCAGCATCTAACCTTTTCCAACGTGCCACACATCAAAACGATGGCTGGTACTCGGGTGCTTGTCCCTCAGAAAGGTTTTCACCTGTGAGTGCCTGTCAGTGACCAGTGTGCTGACGACCAACCCTTTAGCTGTCAAGTAGTCAAGGCAAAGCTCGAGCCCCCTCTGTTCCATGCAGTAGCTAGAAGACACGGTTGTTGCCTGCAAATGGACTTCACAAGTTTATGTTACTGGCTACGAAATCCACAAAGAAGAAACTTCTATAGGAAACGTGCCTTAACAACTTCGAACTGTACAATCCTGTTGATCGTGGTCTCCATTATCGTATATGTGCCGTGCAGTGCGGTGTGCCCAGGAGAATCACAACGTGCATCTCCAGCAAGGTGCAGAGGCCTGTCCCCCAGCTTCTCCAGCACTGCTGCCCGTTCTTTATCCCAGACCTGAAGAAGTTTATGGGTGACAACACGCAGTATATAATAGATTATTTCTCTCAATGTGTATTCGCAGAAACACAGCATCACTACGTCCCCACAAGAGTAGAGCCCTGCACCATCCGCGGATGGAAGCAGATTTTGATGAAAATTTATCACTTTCTGCGGTGTGCGGGTCAGATGCGGATGCACGAGATCGGATGCGGATATACCGCATGCTGTAAGTTTTCCACTAGCAATTTATTTGTATTGCGCGCCGACAGCGAGCACCGGCGAGGTAGTGTTCCACACGATCTAGAAGTCTCTCCATATCGCGTTTGTTGAAAGGTTTACCTTTGGTTGTCATCGTGAGTGTTTCCGTGACACCATGGAGGCATCCGAAATTATACCAACATTCTTCCGGCGGTTTTTACGTGTGCTTCGAAACTTGTGGATTTTGCGGATCGGATGTGGATGTAAACGGTTGTGTACGCAGTGGATGCGGATCGGATAACATGTGCGCGGATGCGGGTCAGATGCGGATGCAAAAAATGTCATCCACGCAGGGCTCTACACTAGAGTGTGGATTTCCTTGAGATATGTAGCAGATATGTCTTTTCTTGAAGAGGTCGTATGCAAAATGGGCAAAAGAATAATTTTCATTGACCTGTGACTGATCAGGAGAATTCTGTGATATGCCAGCTAGCTCCCTGAACATACGTGAGATGGACAATGAGAAGCTCACAGACACCATCACATGTTCAATGACTTTTTCAGCCCAGACATGTGCTGTGTACCGTTATCGAAGGACATGCAGTAATCCTAGCACAAAGCACACATAATTTTCCAGCATAAACTCACATCTTGTATTGCCGGAAATAAATAGCACTTCTGGTAGAGGAAGTACTGACTCCGGTGTATATGAGCAAGGCCCATGATGTCGAACAGGCGCAGTGACTTGGTGATGCTGCTACCAGAGAAAAGGATTGCCGAGCACATTGCGATATTGCCCACAGGTTTCTCATGAACAAGTGGCTGGCTGTTCCACTGGTTCTTGTGGCCATTCTCGCAAGTGATTGTGGCTCTTGCAAGCGTTCCCATTGTTGTGAGCTGCACGTTTGTGAGTGATGATGAGCACACGGTGCACACCTTTAGGAGTTCCATGAGGCTGGAGCGTGCCACGATGAACATGTCGGGCACTGTTGACGGCTGTGCTACGGACCTGAGAGTAACATTTAATGTTAATATCAGGAAAAACTTCAAAAGTGATAGGCCTATGCATACAACCCCACATTGTAAACAAAACAAGGCTCCAGGAAATGTATCACACCATGCTTCCCTGCCCTGGCTAGTTTATTACAGCATATCTGCTGCATTTCTATTGATAACAGCAAGTGGGGAGTCAGGTGGCAAATCCCATTGCTGTAAAGGAATGTAAGTACTAACTGCTTTCTTGCAGCAGATAATGAAGCACACAGTGAAGGTAAAGAGCATCCTCCCACAATGTATAGTAATACTTACCCATCACCATCCAACTCATCAACAAGATGGCGCGTATGAACCACATCTATTGGCCTGTTAGGGAAGCAATAAACCAAGGGTTGGTGGCAGAAGGTTAGGGAATGTACAGGGGAGTAAAAAAATGTGCACTCACTCTCCATCACTGTCATAGCCTAGCTCTGAGCTCAGTTGATATGATGGGTCATCACACAAAGCCTCTGACCTATATCAGATGGAAGTGAGACATCAGTATGGCCTCATGTACTGATGTATAAAATTAACCACATTTATGTTTTACCAGTGGATTGCCGCTCTATAGCCTTTGTTAGTTTTGTGACACAAAAGTCATCATGATGAACATATGTATTCAGTATGACAAGCCCAACAACGTCAGGCTTTATGAGTGCAATGGAAACAGTACTGACAAAATTTGCATAACTGCACCGTTAATTACCTGGGCTCCCCCTCAAAACTGACAATATCAGCCGTGTCATCATGCCCTGGTGATGAAAATGTCAATGAAAAAGGTGGAGGCTCCGCAGCAGGTGTTGATGATCTAGGGGGAGCTTGGACACTATCTGATGGCTCAGGGACTTCCACTATGACCAAACGAGGCGGATTCTCTATAGGCTCTGTCTGAGTGGCTGCATCTTGTGCAGGTGGTCTCCGTTGTTTGATTGTGGGGCTTTCCTCAAAGTGACTCTCATCCGTCTGGGTTGCTGCGTCTTTCATTGCATGCCGAGGCCCTATGATTTGGGGACGGAATTGCAGTGAGCCATTTGTAAAGCGAGTGACTAGTTCGACAGTGTGCAAAATACTTTTTCCAGAACTATAATTACTTGGCATATTCCGCTTATACACAAACACCCAGCTATAGTTACATTTTGGGGTTTGGGGTAGAAATTGTTAAACATGCAAGGGTGAAATGAACACTATACGTTTGACGGCCAGAATGCAAAATGTATTGTAGTCGGTCCAAGATGTTCAATGGGTCTTTGGAAAGTTGCAAACCTAATGATGCAGTATCAACAGAAATTGAGCAACCTCTGTCACTACCTGAGGATGCGGAGTAATGCACACCAGACTCTGGGGAAGCAGGTGGAGAGGGTTGCGGTACACCTTGGAAAAAGAGAGAAACAAAACACATCAGTGCACGCTGGCTTTGTCTCTTCTGTATATTTTTCCTTTATGTTCCGTCAACTGAACTAATTAAACACAGCACAGATTTCCACGTACGGCTTATGCAGTTCACCTGCGATCTTGACTACGCCACGGGAAAACTTATGAGTATCACTTCGGCAGTGAGCGCGTAATTTGAGGAAATGTGCCGATAACAAATATTGCGGCTCAATACGTATTTTCATATTTTTACAAAGCAGAAAATTGACCTTCACCGTACTCACTTGTCTCTTCAAAAGGAAGTGACACTGCACCGCGGCCTTGCTCCTGCGCATCAATAAAAGAAGTGGAGCAAACAATATATGAACAAAGTTACATGATCAGGAAAGTTAGGGACTTACGTTGTCGTAGCTCGAAGTTGATGGTGCGTTGATATCAACGGGGAGATCACTGAAAACTGAAGGTACGGCGTCAGATCTCAAAGTGTGGCTCCGTCTTTTTCCTGGACGAGATATGCCGAGCTCCCTCTGAAGTCTGTCAGACTCTTCGAAGCAATCCGCGGTAAAGTGTTCGGAACAGAGGGTACTTGATTTGTAGAACTGCCATCCCGGGCGACGAACCTTCGCGATCCATAGTTGTCTTAGACGCTCGCACTTTGGAAAACCGAAAAACGATACTCCTGTTGTGTTCTCTCTGTTGTTCTTGCAGCGAACAAAACAACACCTGTGTCCTCCCATTGCCACAAATGCGTTCAGCGACGTCGAAGTAGCAAAAAGGTGGCACGTTGAAATACTGAAAGTAGGAAATGCCACTGGCGACTGCTAGACAGGCGACAGCTAGACGCGCGACAGGCGTCCGAGACAAGGCGGAGCAGACACCGGAACTCGACACCGGTGACGTCATCAGTGATCAGAGTGCGCCTTTCAATCGGGGGTAGTGTCCAAAGTTCAAAATTCAATAAAAAATTCCCGGAGCCGAATCCAAAGGAAAGCTTTCGCATAGTGGCTCCTGGGAACATAAGAAATCTTATAACAACGCCCACAAACTTTGCATGATAGCCTCCAGACAGTCCCTTTAAAGTGATACCCAGTAAAATTGGATAAAATTGCACAGTAACATCACTGCGAACATGACATGTACAATTTATAAATTAATATTGCAACACTCGACTTCTACGGCCATTAGTCATTGTCATTGATTGTTGAATACTATGATTCTTGAGAGCTTCTTTCGTAGTCGTGGTCTGTAATTCACGTTTTCTGTGTGCTCCTTTGCAAGATGGTGAAGTCGAATCTTGCCATAGCAATTAGCTATAAGCTTTATGAGGCGAATGACGTGATTTTCTTCTGGGGAGCACTCGAACATGTGCTCGTAGAGGGTAGGGAAAACGTCGTGTCTCAGAGATGTGGACAAGATGTACTGTAAAACAGCTCTTGTGAGAAGCTGCCCGATCTGAATGCTAGACGGCAAATTTCCCTCCGAAATGTGAAGCACTCGTCGAACTAGTTTTTCTGTCACCTTGTATATGGCAACGACGCTTTGGGATGGCTTGAAAAGCCCACCACGCGATTTGATGTGGAGTAAGGCACTGCTTGAAGAACTGTCTGTCAGGGCATCAATGCAGTCAGCGCAGGAGATTTTCCTTGTTACTGATTTCACTACCTAGCCTGTAATGTACCCGACGACATCCTCAACAAAGGCAGAGAGTTGCCCAGCGTCTGGTGCTTCTGCATAGTCGTGGTCTCCACCTTCACTTGTAGAGGTGCCAAAATATCGAGAGGCTTGAATATCAAGCTCATCAAGGGAGGTGGCTTCTGATGCTGCTGCAGTTGTCACTGTAAGTATATGTGTGGTGTCTTGAGCTGTACAATTGCCTCCTGCTGATGGCTCTATTTGGTGGTGTACAGGCAGTCTTTTGCATCCAGCCATGAAGTGTCCTAAAGTAGGATTATTGCTGCACCCACCTCTGCCTCTTAGTGCACAGAAGAAAAGCTCAAGGTGATCTTGTGAAAGCTTGTAGGTAAGCATGTACTTCAAGTGTGGATTTTCGCCAGAGAGAAAGCAAGTGCAGAGACTTTGAAGGCGTCTCATGTTGATCAGGAATCCAAGGAATCCTGTTTTTCTTGCAGATTCTAGAACTGGCTTCCCAAATCCATCTTTTAGAGCGGTTATATAACCATCCATGTCATTGACAAATGACATCCAAAGGTGGCGGGTTGCGTATCGGATTGGTGCCTTGAAGTTCTTTGCCAGAGGATTGTGAGAGTTCAGGATGTCGAAGAGACGGTCGAACCTTCTGAGGAAGTTCACTGTAGCTTCGCACCCTTGGAAGCTTGCAATGTTTAGGTCTTGATCACAGAATTCCAGCGCATCTGCGATGCTTGCACTGAGTGTCTGGGCAGCCAAGGTAACTTTCATCTTTTGGCTGCTCCAATCAATGTGTGCAGCCCTGAATTTATTGCCTGCCCGCAGCCCTTCTGTCTTTTGGAGCTCCTGAAGGCGTACAATGAAGCTGCACTTTATCTGCCCTCCATTGCTATCTTGGAGGACCTGCATGGTCCCAAAGGCATTGCGCACAAGCTTGAGCATGTGGCAGGCATCAAGTATGATGTGAACCCTCCAAGAAGAATCTGATGGGTGTGGAAACCACGGCCTGAGAGAGGGGGCCCGAATGTCTGCACCAAGCTCTCGAAACATTGTGAGATTCGTGCCCAAACCATCACTCACGACAGCTGCTACTAGAATGCCAGTTTCATGTAGTTTCTGTAGACAGAGAGTTAAGAGATTTGCCTTCTCTTGTCCACTCAAACTCTTGATAAGGAAGTATGCGCACGGCACTTTCCAACTGCTCTCCATGGCTACCACAAGGAAAACAAGAGCCTGCGTCTGAGCTGGCTCCTGGCTATCATCAGCATGGCCAGTACCAAGGTTAACAAAACCTTGAAACGATTCTCCTGCGAACTGGATGTGTTTCTTTATGCTCATTTCATCAAGCATCAGGGAACAAACAACACGTTTCGACAACTTCTGTTGTTCCCCGACTAGAACCTTGAGTGCATCAAAGGCTTCCTGTGTGAAACCTGGTTCGCCGTGTATAGAGCTGTACCAAGACCTAAGTGTCGCCTGGTGTGGAAGCGAAATGTTAAATGTCTTCCTGACGTACTCGTATGCCTTTGCTGAATAAAACTGGAGAGTAGCGCAAAGCTACGCAGTGACTGGGGATACTGCTCTGTGCAGCTTTGTTCTGTAGGGTGCGCAGTACTAAATCTAGCTGCACATCAGACAAGGTGCCACGAAGCATGTCAGTGCATTGACTTGATACGAGAGATTTCTTCTCGAGATCTTCTATAACACTCTCCGCAGTGAGTACCTTTTTCTTCAGTCTTCGGGCATTTTCTTCAGAGCGTTTGAGCTTCTTCTTCACGTTGTCCAGTGCTTCAACTGTGATGCCTATCTTCCTTTTTAAGGTCCGTGGACTCTCTTACACTGTGTATGTGTGGTCAGCACCAAGGTTATGTGAGGATCGGACTGGCTGAGGTGACAAGACCCCTGGACCTGCAGCCCACGATGGTCCTGGCTGTGAAATCTCATGGTTGACGTCCTGCTCTACCTCTATGTTATGTCTTGTTGGAGGTGGTTTTCTTGGCTGTACCCTCTGTGGTGGAAATATTAATTAATTATTTTTAGAAGCTGTTGTTCATGTGGGATAAATGACAACATTTGTTAAATTCAGCATTTATTTCCACATTTGTTGCACATGCCAGGAACAGGTCCTGATGGAGGTCAGTGGGCACTGCAGTGAAAACCTAGAAATTATTATTTTTCCTTCATTATTATTTATTTATTTATTTTTGCATTGCATGAAAAATACCTAACGAGCTAGTATGTATTGGTTCTTACAAGCTCGAATATTACGCCACAGGACCCTGACCTTATACTAAGACTGTCTTGAATAATCAAATCAGGGACTTGACTCTGCATTTCTAGGAAGTGAATGTAAAATTACATTGCGAAGAACCATAAAAGCAAAAAGTAGTAGTGTCAGTTCAGTCCAGCAAGTGCAATGTGAGTTCGCAAAAACAAGAAAAGTCTTACAAGTCTCCATGACTTTGCACCCAGAGCACAGTGCACAAATTCAGAGCTGTTCTGATCACCACCAGCTAAAATTGAGAAGTTGTGGAACCTCAATATAACAGAATTTTGTTAGCAAGCTATTTCTTGCATTGTCATGAGCCTTAAAGATGATGACAGAAAGCCTAGCAGGGAATGTAAATTATTTTGTACCATAAATTTTGTCGCATAAGTTTTGTTGTGTCATGTATGTTGACTGATTTTTCACTTTTGAAGACTCGTACTGAGCTTGTTGGAGCAACTACCACATTCAAAATTGCTGCACATTACACAGGTACCCCGCATCTCCACAGGTTCCCAAACAAATTCTAATGTGTTACTACTGTGTTTACTTTCAGGAGGCGCTGTGGAAAGTCAAACTTTGTAGGCACAGCATCACTCTTGAGTCGCGCAGTTTGCCCTGTACGATCGAAACAGGCCTCCTCAAAATGTCTGCTGCAGAGCACCGAAGATTTAGATGGGGCTCAAATTTTTCCGATGCATCTTCTGCACCCACTTCTTCAGCACGGCTGGGCGACTGTGAGGGAACCTGTATAGCACAAGCACATTGTGTAGAAAATACATAAATAGAGCAGCCAAACATAATTTCTTAGTACCTAACGGCACCAGCGAAGTAGCAGTGCGAGCAAGCGCGAGTGTCACATACATGCGATACGAATAAACACTGTTTTCCCTCAAAATAAATAGCTTACCTGTGAAAAGTTAACCCCTTTCGTCTATCCGTGCGTGAAGTGCACTGAAAACTGCAACAAGCTGGTATGGCATGCCCTCTAATTTAAAGGAAACAAAAAAATCGCGGGCAGCCGCGCTTTACGAAATGCAGACGACAGTACGTGTTGGGCCCACCAATATGGCGGCCGGTGACCACGCTCTGACGCACCCTATGCGCGATCCAGCCATATACTATAGAGATCAGTGGAGCCCGCTCTCATTTCAGCAATACAGCCACAACATAAACAGCGTTAGTTACGCATTTACATTCAATAAATCGTGGACGTCACAATAGAAAATACCGTTGAAGATTTTAACATTAAAATCGTGAATTCACTATTCTTCTTACTTGACGGAGTACGTTCGCAGGTGCACATCGAGCGGAAATCTTCGCAAGAGATACGGACGCCGTGGATGAGCGCATAAACGACGACAACGACGACAGTCTGACGGGCCTACGAGCCCGCTCGCATTTTCATCAATACAGCCATAACATCAACAGCGTTAGTTACGCATTAACATTCAATAAATCGTGGACGTCAAAATAGAAAATACCGTTAAAGATTTTAACATTAAAATCGTGAATTCACTATTCTTCTTACTTGACGGAGTACGTTCGCAGGTGCACATCGAGCGGAAATCTTCGCAAGAGATACGGACGTCGTGGATGAGCGCATAAACGACGACAACGACGACAGTCTGACGGGCCTACGAGCCCGCTCGCATTTTCATCAATACAGCCATAACATCAACAGCGTTAGTTACGCATTAACATTCAATAAATCGTGGACGTCAAAATAGAAAATACCGTTAAAGATTTTAACATTAAAATCGTGAATTCACTATTCTTCTTACTTGACGGAGTACGTTCGCAGGTGCACATCGAGCGGAAATCTTCGCAAGAGATACGGACCCCGTCGATGAGCGCATAAACGACGACAACGACGACAGTCTGACGGGCCTACGAGCCCGCTCGCATTTTCATCAATACAGCCATAACATCAACAGCGTTAGTTACGCATTAACATTCAATAAATCGTGGACGTCAAAATAGAAAATACCGTTAAAGATTTTAACATTAAAATCGTGAATTCACTATTCTTCTTACTTGACGGAGTACGTTCGCAGGTGCACATCGAGCGGAAATCTTCGCAAGAGATACGGACGCCGTGGATGAGCGCATAACCGACGACAACGACGACAGTCTGACGGGCCTTACGAGCCCGCTCGCATTTTCATCAATACAGCCATAACATCAACAGCGTTAGTTACGCATTAACATTCAATAAATCGTGGACGTCAAAATAGAAAATACCGTTAAAGATTTTAACATTAAAATCGTGAATTTGTCAGAGAAAGAGGTAGACTAGACACAGGTTGCCGTGAGAGCCAGGCCAGTCGAACTAGAGCCCGAGCTGGCCGAGGCAAAGGTTTTTATTACCCGCGCGCCTAGGTTATTGGTGCGCGGGAATGGTAATGGCGATGCCGCTACAGGGCTCCCCCCCTAGTGAGGCGTCGGGAGATGTCGAGCGATACATAGCTGTGGGGCCCAGGTGACGTGTCGGCGGCGGGGGGAAGGCGATGAAGTCGAGGGTGGAGAGCGAAGTGCGGACGAAGTGGCAGGAAGAATTGGCGTCGGCCCTGTGTGGGAGTTAACGGCGCTGGGGGACGTCGCAGGAACGTCGAGGAAGGCGGGCTTCAATCGCTGCAGGGCGACAGTCTCCTCTCGGTTCTTTACCAGGATGGTGTAATGCGTAGGAGATCTTCGCACGACAGCGTACGGGCCGGAGTATGGGTGCTGAAGGGGCCTCTTGACTGCGTCGCACCTGAGGAAGACGTGTGAGCACGTTTCGAGTTCGGGGTGCTGGTACGTCGCAGCAGAGCGTGGCACACGCGGGGGGATCGGGTGGAGGGCGGCCATTGTTTGGCGAAGGCGGGACACGTAGTCGGCTGGTGATGGAGACGGGAAGTCGCGAGGTGGGTCGATGATATCGCCAGGCAAGCGAAGAGACGTCCCGAAAACTAATTCCGCCGATGTGCAGCCTAAGTCTGGCTTATAAGCCGACCGAACTCCCAGCAGAGCTAGGGGCAGGACTTCTGTCCAAGGAAGGTCAGATGAGGTCCGGAGCGCGGCTTTCAGCTGCCGGTGAAAGCGCTCAACGAGGCCGTTGGAAGCCGGGTGGTAGGCGGTTGTTCGAATACGTTTGGTGCCAAGGGCTTGCGTGAGGTTGGAAAACAGGTTGGACTCGAACTGCGCGCCCCGGTCTGTGGTGATGATTGACGGAACACCGAACCGCGATACCCAGGTGGAGATGAAGGCTGAGGCGACGGTGGCGGCGGTAGCGTCGTGAATGGGAATGGCTTCGGGCCACCGGGTGAAGCGATCGACGATGGTCAGAATATACCGGTGGCCAGCACATACCGGAAGCGGTCCAACCAGATCAATGTGGAGATGCGCGAAACGGTCGTCGAGGGGCAAGAACCTTTCTGGTGCTCTGCGGACGTGCCGTTGCACTTTGCTGCGCTGACAGGGAAGGCAAACGCGCACCCAGTTCTTGACGTCCTTGTTCATGTGCGGCCAGACATACCGTTGGGAAATCAAGCGCAGAGAAGCGCGGGCGCCGGGGTGAGAGAGCGCATGGTACGTCTCGAAGATGCGACGTCGCAGGGAAGAGGGGACGAAAGGTCGGGGCCGTCCCTGAGAAGTGTCGCAGGCAACCAGAGTGGAGGAACCGGGTAAGGCGACATCTTCGATGGTCAAAGAAGCCGCGCCAGAACGGTACTGAGCCAGCTCGGCGTCGGAAGACTGTGCTTGGGCCAGGGCGTCGAGAGAGAGTGCAGGCAGCGATCCGAGAGCGTTCACGCGGAGGTGGGTCGCCTTGATGCATCGCCGACGGAAAAGGGAAAGTAGCGTCGTTCCAGAAAGGAACGTCCGGGTCACCAATGTCAGAGAAAGAGGTAGACTAGACACAGGTTGCCGTGAGAGCCAGGCCAGTCGAACTAGAGCCCGAGCTGGCCGAGGCAAATGTTTTTATTACCCGCGCGCCTAGGTTATTGGTGCGCGGGAATGGTAATGGCGATGCCGCTACAAATTCACTATTCTTCTTACTTGACGGGGTACGTTCGCAGGTTCACATCGAGCGGAAATCTTCGCAAGAGATACGGACGCGTGGATGAGCGCATAAACGACGACAACGACGACAGTCTGACGGGCCTACGAGCCCGCTCGCATTTTCATGAATACAGCCATAACATCAACAGCGTTAGTTACGCATTAACATTCAATAAATCGTGGACGTCAAAATAGACAATTTCGTTAAAGATTTTAACATTAAAATCGTGAATTCACTATTCTTCTTACTTGACGGAGTACGTTCGCAGGTGCACATCGAGTGGAAATCTTCGCAAGGGATGCGGACGCAGTGGATGAGTGCATAAACGACGACAACGACGATAGTGTGACGAGCCTACGAGCCCGCTCGCATTTCAACAGTACAGCCACAACATCAACAGCGTTAGTTACGCATTTACAGTCAATAAATCGTGGACGTCAAAATAGACAATTCGTTAAAGATTTTAACATTAAAATCGTGAATTCACTATTCTTCTTACTTGACGGAGTACGTTCGCAGGTGCACATCGAGTGGAAATCTTCGCAAGGGATGCGGACGCAGTGGATGAGTGCATAAACGACGACAAATGACGATAGTGTGACGAGCCTACGAGCCCGCTCGCATTTCAACAGTACAGCCACAACATCAACAGCGTTAGTTACGCATTTACAGTCAATAAATCGTGGACGTCAAAATAGACAATTCGTTAAAGATTTTAACATTAAAATCGTGAATTCACTATTCTTCTTACTTGACGGAGTACGTTCGCAGGTGCACATCGAGTGGAAATCTTCGCAAGGGATGCGGACGGCAGTGGATGAGTGCATAAACGACGACAACGACGATAGTGTGACGAGCCTACGAGCCCGCTCGCATTTCAACAGTACAGCCACAACATCAACAGCGTTAGTTACGCATTTACAGTCAATAAATCGTGGACGTCAAAATAGACAATTCGTTAAAGATTTTAACATTAAAATCGTGAATTCACTATTCTTCTTACTTGACGGAGTACGTTCGCAGGTGCACATCGAGTGGAAATCTTCGCAAGGGATGCGGACGCAGTGGATGAGTGCATAAACGACGACAACGACGATAGTGTGACGAGCCTACGAGCCCGCTCGCATTTCAACAGTACAGCCACAACATCAACAGCGTTAGTTACGCATTTACAGTCAATAAATCGTGGACGTCAAAATAGACAATTCGTTAAAGATTTTAACATTAAAATCGTGAATTCACTATTCTTCTTACTTGACGCAGTACGTTCGCAGGTGGCACATCGAGCGGAAATCTTCGCAAGAGATACGGACGGCGTGGATGAGTGCATAAACGACGACAGTCTGACGGGCCTACGAGCCCGCTCGCATTTTCATCAGTACAGCCATAACATCAACAGCGTTAGTTACGCATTTACATTCAATAAATCGTGGACGTCAAAATAGACAATTCGTTAAAGATTTTAACATTAAAATCGTGAATTCACTATTCTTCTTACTTGACGGAGTACGTTCGCAGGTGCACATCGAGCGGAAATCTTCGCAAGAGATACGGACGCAGTGGATGAGCGCATAAACGACGACAACGACGACAGTCTGACGGAGCCTACGAGCCCGCTCGCATTTCATCAATACAGCCATAACATCAACAGCGTTAGTTACGCATTAACATTCAATAAATCGTGGATGTCAAAATAGAAAATTCGTTAAAGATTTTAACATTAAAATCGTGAATTCACTATTCTTCTTACTTGACGGAGTACGTTCGCAGGTGCACATCGAGTGGAAATCTTCGCAAGGGATGCGGACGCAGTGGATGAGTGCATAAACGACGACAACGACGATAGTGTGACGAGCCTACGAGCCCGCTCGCATTTCAACAGTACAGCCACAACATCAACAGCGTTAGTTACGCATTTACAGTCAATAAATCGTGGACGTCAAAATAGACAATTTCGTTAAAGATTTTAACATTAAAATCGTGAATTCACTATTCTTCTTACTTGACGGAGTACGTTCGCAGGTGCACATCGAGTGGAAATCTTCGCAAGGGATGCGGACGCAGTGGATGAGTGCATAAACGACGACAACGACGATAGTGTGACGAGCCTACGAGCCCGCTCGCATTTCAACAGTACAGCCACAACATCAACAGCGTTAGTTACGCATTTACAGTCAATAAATCGTGGACGTCAAAATAGACAATTTCGTTAAAGATTTTAACATTAAAATCGTGAATTCACTATTCTTCTTACTTACGTTCGCAGGTGCACATCGAGCGGAAATCTTCGCAAGAGATACGGACTCCGTGGATGAGCGCATAAACGACGACAACGACGACAGTCTGACGGGCCTACGAGCCCGCTCGCATTTTCATCAATACAGCCATAACATCAACAGCGTTAGTTACGCATTAACATTCAATAAATCGTGGACGTCAAAATAGAAAATACCGTTAAAGATTTTAACATTAAAATCGTGAATTCACTATTCTTCTTACTTGACGGAGTACGTTCGCAGGTGCACATCGAGCGGAAATCTTCGCAAGAGATACGGACGCCGTGGATGAGCGCATAAACGACGACAACGACGACAGTCTGACGGGCCTACGAGCCCGCTCGCATTTTCATCAATACAGCCATAACATCAACAGCGTTAGTTACGCATTAACATTCAATAAATCGTGGATGTCAAAATAGAAAATACCGTTAAAGATTTTAACATTAAAATCGTGAATTCACTATTCTTCTACTTGACGAGTACGTTCGCAGGTGCACATCGAGTGGAAATCTTCGCAAGGGATGCGGACGCAGTGGATGAGTGCATAAACGACGACAACGACGATAGTGTGACGAGCCTACGAGCCCGCTCGCATTTCAACAGTACAGCCACAACATCAACAGCGTTAGTTACGCATTTACAGTCAATAAATCGTGGACGTCAAAATAGACAATTCGTTAAAGATTTTAACATTAAAATCGTGAATTCACTATTCTTCTTACTTGACGGAGTACGTTCGCAGGTGCACATCGAGTGGAAATCTTCGCAAGGGATGCGGACGCAGTGGATGAGTGCATAAACGACGACAACGACGATAGTGTGACGAGCCTACGAGCCCGCTCGCATTTCAACAGTACAGCCACAACATCAACAGCGTTAGTTACGCATTTACAGTCAATAAATCGTGGACGTCAAAATAGACAATTCGTTAAAGATTTTAACATTAAAATCGTGAATTCACTATTCTTCTTACTTGACGGAGTACGTTCGCAGGTGCACATCGAGTGGAAATCTTCGCAAGGGATGCGGACGCAGTGGATGAGTGCATAAACGACGACAACGACGATAGTGTGACGAGCCTACGAGCCCGCTCGCATTTCAACAGTACAGCCACAACATCAACAGCGTTAGTTACGCATTTACAGTCAATAAATCGTGGACGTCAAAATAGACAATTTCGTTAAAGATTTTAACATTAAAATCGTGAATTCACTATTCTTCTTACTTGACGGAGTACGTTCGCAGGTGCACATCGAGTGGAAATCTTCGCAAGGGATGCGGACGCAGTGGATGAGTGCATAAACGACGACAACGACGATAGTGTGACGAGCCTACGAGCCCGCTCGCATTTCAACAGTACAGCCACAACATCAACAGCGTTAGTTACGCATTTACAGTCAATAAATCGTGGACGTCAAAATAGACAATTTCGTTAAAGATTTTAACATTAAAATCGTGAATTCACTATTCTTCTTACTTACGTTCGCAGGTGCACATCGAGCGGAAATCTTCGCAAGAGATACGGACTCCGTGGATGAGCGCATAAACGACGACAACGACGACAGTCTGACGGGCCTACGAGCCCGCTCGCATTTTCATCAATACAGCCATAACATCAACAGCGTTAGTTACGCATTAACATTCAATAAATCGTGGACGTCAAAATAGAAAATACCGTTAAAGATTTTAACATTAAAATCGTGAATTCACTATTCTTCTTACTTGACGGAGTACGTTCGCAGGTGCACATCGAGCGGAAATCTTCGCAAGAGATACGGACGCCGTGGATGAGCGCATAAACGACGACAACGACGACAGTCTGACGGGCCTACGAGCCCGCTCGCATTGCAACAATACAGCCACAACATCAACAGCGTTAGTTACTCATTTACATTCAATAACTCGTGGATGTCAAAATAGAAAATACCGTTAAAGATTTTAACATTAAAATCGTGAATTCACTATTCTTCTTACTTGACGGAGTACGTTCGCAGGTGCACATCGAGTGGAAATCTTCGCAAGGGATGCGGACGCAGTGGATGAGTGCATAAACGACGACAACGACGATAGTGTGACGAGCCTACGAGCCCGCTCGCATTTCAACAGTACAGCCACAACATCAACAGCGTTAGTTACGCATTTACAGTCAATAAATCGTGGACGTCAAAATAGACAATTTCGTTAAAGATTTTAACATTAAAATCGTGAATTCACTATTCTTCTTACTTGACGGAGTACGTTCGCAGGTGCACATCGAGTGGAAATCTTCGCAAGGGATGCGGACGCAGTGGATGAGTGCATAAACGACGACAACGACGATAGTGTGACGAGCCTACGAGCCCGCTCGCATTTCAACAGTACAGCCACAACATCAACAGCGTTAGTTACGCATTACAGTCAATAAATCGTGGACGTCAAAATAGACAATTTCGTTAAAGATTTTAACATTAAAATCGTGAATTCACTATTCTTCTTACTTACGTTCGCAGGTGCACATCGAGCGGAAATCTTCGCAAGAGATACGGACTCCGTGGATGAGCGCATAAACGACGACAACGACGACAGTCTGACGGGCCTACGAGCCCGCTCGCATTTTCATCAATACAGCCATAACATCAACAGCGTTAGTTACGCATTAACATTCAATAAATCGTGGACGTCAAAATAGAAAATACCGTTAAAGATTTTAACATTAAAATCGTGAATTCACTATTCTTCTTACTTGACGGAGTACGTTCGCAGGTGCACATCGAGCGGAAATCTTCGCAAGAGATACGGACGCCGTGGATGAGCGCATAAACGACGACAACGACGACAGTCTGACGGGCCTACGAGCCCGCTCGCATTGCAACAATACAGCCACAACATCAACAGCGTTAGTTACTCATTTACATTCAATAACTCGTGGACGTCAAAATGAAAATTTCGTGTAAGATTTGCTTTACACCGATACGAATGAACATGTTTACCGCCTATGACGTGTTGAAGTGCGTTTCTATGCTTTGCGACCGAAGTCAATAGATCGTTACCCATCGTAACGACCCCCGACCCCCTTCGTCGTAGCACTGTCCACGACACTTGTCCATACGAAGGTTGAATCGGCGTAGGATATCTTTCAAGATGGCGAAGAGGGTCGTTGGTCCATCACAGCTGCATTGCACGAAATATGCTCAAAAAAGGAGCAAAGCCTTCAAACACGTCCAAAAGTTGCTCCCATGCAGATTCGCGCGTTTCTCAGAATACAACTGATCACAAGTGATAAGCATTGAAGGATTCTGGGCACCAGCAAGATCGTCTTAGTTAGGATACACGTAGAAGTGAATTGACTTGCCCTGTTATAAAATCTGGCACCGTCGAGGCACCTCCCACGCAGCTACCGAGGTCCCATAAATACGTATTTTTATGAGATACAGACACAGCTGAACATAACTAAGCGACGGTTCTGCAAGCCTCCCGTGTGGTCGCCATCAGACTTCAAAGTCCTCGACATTTATCGGGGTGAAAACTTCCGGGCGAATGCTCTTCCGCAGCTGAAGTTTTATTTGGAACACTTACTACCAGAACTTGTTGACCCAGGGGTGGAAAGAAACATGACACTGAGGAATGAAGCAAATACATACAATGAACTCCGTGATGTGCCATAGGTGCATGCAAATTTACTGTTGTTTCTTTTGAAACATCTCACGTGATCATCCGCATTATTATTTGCAAGTTGTTGCTGAATGAAGGAAGACAACCATGAGGTTAATAAAAGGTTAGTTCTGTATTTGTGTAGGACTTTAGACAACGACACACCACCAGCGAGCGGAATGTGCTGATCAGACTACATACCCGCGCGCATAGAAGCTATAGCGCAGTTTTGGGACGGAGAACGCCGTTATGCGATTGTGAACTGTGACCCTTGTACCGTATATTCTACGGCGCTGTTTGTGAAAAAAATATGGTTTGACGTCGAACAATTCTTGGTACAAATCGATACGTCATCTTCATTGACTCGGGGAATCATTCATCATTCTGAAGTATTCATGCATCATTTTGATGTTGGAGCCCTCTTTGCACACACCTCAGAGACGGTGAGCTTCGTAAACGCATTATTGTACTTCTTCCTGCGTTACAGCACGTCCCTATTCCAACTAATGTGAATTGAGTACAGAATATAAGACACATATATACAGAACGGCTTTTAGTCCCCTATAAAACCCTAATATACACTGTCATTTGAAAGAGGTGTTCCACTGAAACATATGCAGCCATTTAACAGAAATACGTCAGAGGTGTCATGTACAACAACTGATATTCGAAGGTAATATCCCAGAAGAATAAAAGGTATAAAGATACTAAAATAGGAGGGCTATATAGAAAAGTTGTAAAGACGGGTTCTTACTTTTTGTTTTTGTTTTCTCGTGTAAAGAACTTTACAAAGCGAATTAAGTGTAACGGGAACCTTGGCAGATATTTATTTTTTGTTCTTTTCTCTCTGTTTCTTTTGTATGCAGTCTACAAAAGGTGATGACGATTCCGGATTCTCACTGCCGGTCTCACACCTAGTGAACATCGTCGCGACTGCAGCCAATGTGAGATGAGAGTCGAAAAACGATCTACAAAGAGAGTGATCAAGGAGACAACAACCATATGCTGTTTTTCTTTGTCATTCTCGAGGGAAACATGTTTTTTTCGAATACTTCCAAAGAGGGAAACTCTTCAGCTCAGCAGCTTAAAACTATGGCGCGTTTACTTCGAAACAAGAAAAAGAAACAAGACTGTTGTTGGTTTGTACAAGTGGGGCAAATAACTCTCGGGATAATTGCCCTGCCGTGTGTCATTCTGTGTAATCACAGAGGAAACCCGCTCGGACCGGTTCCTACTTTTGCGCCGTCTAATGGGGCTTCCCTCTCACTTTTCGCTGTTTTTCACGTCTCGCCTGTGTTCGAGTAAGCTACAAAGGATCAGTAACACAGAATTGTAAAGTTTGCGCTTAGTTTCCTGCTAGTAAGCATTGTTTGCCAAACATTGATTGAAGAAACCTCCTTTGGTAAGTGTGTTTTCGAGATAATATATGTAGAAAGTTCTAAATCTGCAACCAGTCTGTCAAGCGTCTACGGTCTATCTCACGGCATGAGAGAGAATAACGACCTCGTATCGGTAATTTTGGAGGCGGGGAAGCATGGGGCGAAATATATATATATATATCTGTATCTGAAGATAGGAAACCTAGAAAGGTCAGTCAGAAGCAAGATCGACTTGCTATTCCATTTGTAGAAGAACAATGACAAAAGGAAAAGAAGAGCCAACAACTGAAAAACACAAGAGGAGAAAGTATCTCACTGGGGACTTCACTTCTTCAGAGGGTGTTCACAAGTTCTATCTCTCTAAGGAAGTGGGGTTCTGCTTTTGTCGCACTCCGCTGTGGGGATCGTCCAATGACGGCAAAGAAAAGACTCTCAGATCAGGCGCTGTCCGAGAGTGTCATATGGAGCAGTGTATCGTTGATAGTTCAATACAGATGTGCTGTACCTGCTTCTAGTTCGCAAATGTGACAATTCGGAGATTTTAGTCGCTGCATCTTGAACGAAAGTGATGCATGGGGTTCGGCAGTGGAGAATAATTTCTTCTCGTCGACATAACTTTGGTGCGACGACAAAGTCCATAGCTGGGTCGATGGACCGCAGAAATGTTTTGGGAGTAACTCTGTAAACAGATGAATGCCACCGATACAGAAACGCAGTATCTACGGTTGAGAAGCCGAGGTTGTAGACGGAACACTTGTCGACTCAACTTTACCGAGCGTGCCGCCACGGAATCAGCGCGGGTATTTCCGCGCAGTCCTATATGACCTTACATCCGCTGAAGCTACACGCTACGGCCCGAGGCCAGCGGCTCGTTGTATTTTTGAACAATCGTTATATGTGGATTGCTGATTACTTTGGCACAATATGAAGTCATCACTTCTAACCTCGCTTGATGTCCGATAGAATAGTCCACGTTCCGCGCATTGAACTAAAGATGCATTTCAACGCTGCAAATGGCAAAGAGTTCTGTCTCCGTAGAAGACATTGCATGGGGAGGGTCGAATAACTTGCTCACACGGGACGAGAAAGACTCCGTTCATCCGCCTTGTATGACTCACTCATCGGCGTGCACTTTGATTCGTTGGTTGTGGGCTACACTAAGATGAACCAGCGTAAGTTCCTTGGACACCGCAGGACCAGCTCGCGTGGCTGAGTGGTTAGCGTGCTGGCCATGTCACGTCGAGACCGGGACGTGCCCGGGTTCGAATCCCGGTGCTGGCTGTGGTGACTGAGACGTTATCCCTGGGATTTCCTCAGTCGCTTCCCATAGAAGACTGCCCAGGGCGTTAGTCGTGACGTTGCCGACAACGGCAAGCCCTTTGACCACCACTATGGACAATGCAGGAATCGCTCGCTGGATGATGTCCTACATGCAAGAGGCTCTTTCACGGAAATACACTCAAAAACATTTTCCAGGAGTCAGAACTCGACCAAGGACTATGAGACTAAGTTTCTTTGCTCGGATTTCTCACCAATTCTGGTAGTGATCGCCTCACATCGCGCAGGGGGAATCACTTCTTCAGATATCTATGGGCGATTTTCGTTCGCACAAGACCCGTAAACGCTCTATACTATCATCATAATATTGGTACTGGCGTGCTCTCCTAGCCTTTCTCTAGTCAGTGACGTATTTTTTAGGGGACAAGGTTGAGCCGTTGATCTTTAATAAATTAAAGTTTGGTGCGACTCGAACATGTGCTGCCATCTCGATACAGTGTCGCACACTAAAATATTTGCGAATTCCGGTTCAATACAAATCAACGGATAGTCCGGGAATTCTACAAAATGTGTCATTGACAAGGGTAGAGCAAGGAGAACTTCTTCAAGTACTTCTGATTTGACGATACTTTACGCAGTTTCTGAGCGCTGTGCGAACAAACTTTCTCTGTTGTCTTGCGCAGAAGTGATGCCCCCTTAACTTTCGGCCGTCATCATACCACCATCTGTTATCATATCATCTTATCCCGACTACAGTCGTGACGATGCCCACATAAGTGAGGCCCACAACGGTAAGCCGGTTTCGTCACCGCCACCACCATCCAACGCAAGCTGATGTGTGATGATGATCGTATTGGTCAACAACTCTTGAGTACTATAGGATACTTGTGCGTGCAATCGTGTTCATAAGAGCTAGTACGCTTAGGTCATTTTTCATTTATTTATATTTATTTTCGAGTGACCACCAACGGAAAAAATCCTTTTGAGTGGTGCACTATAAGGGAAAACATGAGTGCATGAGGTTTAGAGCATTGGAAGAATTTTACGAAAACGATATGATAAAGCAAGTTATCAAATCCAAGCTGAGCAATGTGATTTCACTCGCTACAAAAAGGAGGGTGATTGGCTTATCATGTTTTCAGAACTGTTATCGTGAATGCCCTTCTTGTGTACTAAAGCTGCATTATAAAAAAATAAAAAAATTAAAACCTCTGACCTTAAGCTGATTACCGAAGGGAATGCCGTTCTGATTTTGTCCTTTTCTTTTAAAATACCGATTATCGATGCGACGAGTGCAATGGACTGGGCAAATACTATAAAGTTTTAGTACTGCGTACGCAAGGAAATAGTTGGCGGACATCCGGCATATGCCGAACGCGGCTTCGCGTGCGGCGGGTGCTCTGTGTGAACACGCTATTCCTACGCTTACGCAAGGCGATTCCGTACTGTGCAACTAAATAATAGCATAACAATTACAAACCAACTGACAAATGTATTGATATCCTGTATTACCTGAAATACTAACCAATGCCAGTCTTTATGCATTTTATTTACTCTGACGGGCGTAGTAAGCCACGGCGATACAGCGGGCGGACAGGGGGAAGGAAGGAGCACTCAAATACAAATCAATAGAAATATTTCTCCGCTCTGTTGGCGCTACTGACCAGAGGTCGGCATTTTGGGCCACGATCACTCACGCTCGCAATAAGCGCGTGTCGGCCTCACACTCACTATGAACTCACGCGAAGGCCGATATCGCGCCCGGTACCGCATGATCGCAATATTTCCAACAGTTTGAAATAATCAAACGGCTCGAGCCGGTAAAAGTTTATGATCGTTTAGACGATCGCAGACGACTGCGCCGCCAGACGGACTTCACACGAACTTTCGCACACACGCGATCACGATACCAGCTATCAAGATACATGTCATATCGGTTACGGCATATTAGTGCACTCACGAGATAATGTAAAAAATTAGACCCGGGAATGTAGAACTGAGTTACTTGATATCAAAAGTTGTTTGTCGCGCGACCTTGACCGTGCCTGAATGTCATGCGGGGACGGCGTTCTACTGAACGTATCGTTTTCTTATCCCAGGCAGCACAATGTACTGAAAGTCGAGTGCAATAGGGGTGGACGGTATGTGTTTTATCAATGTTCCTTAGTTTCACGAGTCTGTTCAAGGCCTTCCACCTACCCGTCCACCCCTATTGCACTCGACTTTCAGTACATTGTGCTGCTTGCCCAGGTGAAAAAATTCCCTAAGTGGATCCGCTTGCAAGTCGCTTATGGAACCAGGAATTGATTGCTAGCTTGGAATGTATTTCCAGCTAGGAATTGCTTTCCAGCTGGAAACACGTTTCCGTTTTCAAATGGATCCACTTGCAAGGCGGTTATGGAACCAGGAATCGATTCCCAGCTACGAATCGATTCCGAGGTTCCTTCGGAACCCACCTGCAAGTAGTTTATTGAAGCCGAGCCAGGTTTCAGCATCAGTTTCTATTCTGAACTGCTATTGCGGCTCTGCAGGAGAGCCAGCCTGTGCTGCTAGCCTGGAATATGTACAGAAGCCAGGAAGGAAGATGTGATATTTCCGCCTCTTTCTTTTCACAAAGCTGCTGCCAGTATGTGACCTGTTCATTAGCCTTCTTTACTTCAGCAGCTGACACCATTCAGAGTCCGAAACGTCTGACTCGGAGAAGTCTTCGCTGTCGCAGTGTCCATTTCTTCCCACCTAGATGCAAAATGACCAAACGTAAACATACCGTGAGCAGATAAAATATGGACGAATTTACATCAGTTCTGGGTGCCCCACGGGCTTCGGCGGCGTTCTTTTTTGCATTCTGTAGATTGCACTGAACAGATTTTTTGGCATCTCAAAAAAATACATGTCACGAATCGGTACTAATAGACATCAATGCTACTTCACCTGAAGATGACTTAGACTCACCAACTGTCAGCAATCCTGTCCATCCCGAAGCTGCAACACAAGACATAAACGATGAGTGAATAGGACTGCTGCTTTTTCACTTGTCGACCTTGTCCTCTGTTACTGCTTCGAGATGAATAGTCAACTCCAAGTTCCCCACATTCCTACTTCAGTACCTACAATCCTATTTTGTGCACTTCAGGACACTATACCCGCCTGATAGCCAGTAAAAAGTGCTGCTGTCCATACCCGATTGTGAGTGAACTGGGAATTCTGTGTGAACTGTGTAGCAGCTTTGCTGATTTTTGCCAGGCCCCTACTATTCATGTATTTTTGCATGAGTAAATAAAGACAGCAACAACAATAATAATAATAATAATAACAATTCAGTTTCATTGAAAAAACCCGTAGAAAAACATGTTACAAAAGTACAGGTAATGCCATGGATAAAATTGTAAATGTTTTGTTGCAACACTCACGCAGCGTTTCTCACTTCAGTTGCGCTGGCCCTTATTCCCCACGATTCATAGTATCTTGCAAGCGTCCTCCATTTTTATGACGAACTGCCAGCTAAAAGACAAGACACATAACAAAGTCAGTTACAAGCATGCGCAGGGGCTCTCAGAGTTCCCCCACTAGCTAGCGTGCACTTACGCTATTTTAAATAACAGTATATATATAACAGGGAGTAGATCTACACATTCAGATAAACGTGCATAAATATCAAATCATAAACTACTCACCATCGTAATTGCAGTCACATGCGTCGCTCGTAATTTTTCGTGATTTAGCTGGTGCAGAATATGTAGAGACAAAGAAACTATGCAAAATGCAGCACTTGACTTGACAGATTCAAAAACTTTCCTTTTTTTTTTGCCCGTCTTGAAGAGTTGAAAGACGGGAACTGCTACCACCCGCCTACCGCTCGCGACATTTCAAAACACGTACTCATGCAGATGGCGCTCAGTCTGCTCCACTTGTCGACAACGAGGCCGTTAAAGTTTCGGTTTCAAACTAAAGTGAAAATTACGCAAAAGTTAGATTTCGGTACTCTGCGAGAATGTTTCTGGCATATTTACCGACAAAAAGTAACTCGGGCGAATTGCGGTAGGGCCATAAACAATTGATATATTATGGAATGTAAATGGAGATTATCATTTATCTTGCAAAAACGCCCGGTGGAAGGATGCAGGAAAGGAATGCAGAGCGTTTCCAATTCACCCCGATCAAGGTTTGCAAATATTTCTAGGGCAGGTGTCAAAATTGCAGTGGACCAGCAGGGATAAGTTCACTTGTCAGCGAAGTGGAATACAACATCCACTTCGCACTCTAGAACTAGATGGTAGGCACACCCAGTTAAACTGGAGCATGGGTTAAACCAGTTGGAAACCACTTGGCAGTCAAGTGGAACCAGATGGAACCACATTCAGTTCAACTGAAGCCTGAATGATACCAGTTGGAAACCATTTGGCAGTCAAGTGGAACCAGATGGCAGGCAGATCCAGTTCAACTGGAGACTGGGTAAAGCCAGTTGGAAACCACTTGGCAATCAAGTGGAACCACTTCACTCTAAACCGGAAGCAGTTTGTTCCACTTTAAACCACTTTGGCATGCAAATGGATCCACTTCAGATTCCAGTTCAGATTTTCACATGGGTGGGATGCTATGTTAGATGAACGATGGATCACATGTGGTTTCGAACCTTGATAAACAGATTGGGAACACAATAATTCTTATGTTTTGCCGTATTGCCAATTATGCTGCCCGAATGCGCAGTGTGAAAGCGACAAGGGAAATACTATTTTGTACATAATACATGTACAATACTCATTAGTGTGTACATTACAACATGTTTTATATATTCTGGGATTTTGCAACTTCATGTTAGACATTAACAAGAGCAGCCTTGTGCACGAAAGTCTCGTCTCATTAAAATTTAGATGTTCTCAACAGTCTTCTTTCTGTTGTGAATCTCTATCGCAGCATACCTGCACATTGCTGTTCTACGAACTGTGACTTTGCAGTAAGAGTATGGACTTTGGGTAAAAAGACTACACAGCACTGCTCAGGTATTTTTGCCTATCGAACAGTATGTATGTATGCAGTATGCACACAGTATTTGTGCACCGGACCCACTAAAAATGTAGTGAATGTGGCATGTCCCACGGTAATGCACCAAGTTCAACACAATTATTGTAGAATCGAGGTATTTTAGCTTACATGTCAAGCCAGTACCACATCCAGTGTGAAGTTGTGACAAGTAAATAGTTTCCATTTTTCTTAGCTCTCAGAACACAGACAGTGAATAAATAAGAGTAGACAATGTTAACATGAATTCTGGGCTATTCTTCAATTAAAGATTCATAGATAGTAAAGGCACCTTCCTCAATGGACGTTGATGAAACTGAAAATTCTAAAACGTTATCAGAGGCGACATCAGCTTCTGTGTGTCAAAGGATTGTATGTCCTCCAGTAATCCAGCTAACAGTAACAAAAATGTGCAAAAGACAAATTAACTGAACTAATGTAACGTACCTTCTATATCAGACAGTGAAGCTTGTAACACCCCATCCACAGGAACCAGTGTCCAGACAGCAAAAGTGCTTGAATTGGGAGATAGCACGTAATCGGAATGGCGACCTTTGTTTTCCACCCTGAAAGCACAGGTTGTAACTTTGAGGCCAGATTTAAAAGTGGTGTCAAGATATCTGCATGCGAGTGCACATGAAAAGTTGAACATAGGTGAATACTCAAATTATAACATCACATTGTTATACCTGTTGGTGGAGGTAGACTGCAACTAACGTGTCAGCAATTTCTTCATGCACCAGATGCAAGCCACATCATGCTTCATTTACGCCTTCAGCGTGCACCTGTGATAATTCAGAAGTTAGATTATCAATACTATTGTGTTGTTAATCGTGGTTATATCAGAGTAAGCGCAGTAGGACAGCTGCACAATCGATTCATTAAGCTTGCTATTTTTTATATCTGAACCTCGACTTACCTTTTTTTGCTCTCGTTTTTTTGCCTTGATCCTCCGTGGCACGTTCAAAATGTTGTGCGTCGGGCACCTCAGATTTTCATCAGGCGATTTCGTGCCGAGATTCCAAATTGCCTCTGGAGTCGCGCGTAACCTATGATAACATTCGTGGACGAAATCCTTGCAGTGGAAATTAGCAGGCACCACTGTCAGCCAAGAGCTTCGCACTGCTTGGTCTTTTGGCAGCTTATAATAGGTAACACCTGAATGCTCAGATGAATTGTTCTAACAGCGTAGCACCGTCGCATCTTCGACAACTTCGCAGTGGCATATCACGTATCATATCGCTCCAGCCCACAAAAGGCAAGGTCAGAACAAGGAAGTGCACTTCCTAAACGACGCCGTGCCAAAAAAAAAAAAGGTCACATGCTTTGTTTCCGGCTTAGCAACAACATAACAGCTGTTCGCTTATGTACGACACGACCTACTCTATACTAGAGACCTGGACAACCGGCGGTCGCCTATGGGAGAGCCATAGGCGACCGCCAGTTGTCGCCGGGTCATGGGATAGTTACGGTAGTACCCACTGCAAGCGCCACATAGCATTATTGGGGAGAGGGAATGACCAAGGTATATCTAAACTGGTAGCGAAAACGCGAAAATACCAAATCAGACCCATCGGCAAGGCCACCAGCAAGAGACGTGAGCGATCCTGGGTGTTGACAGTAGAAGTACCGTTGTAAACAGAAAAATTTTACAATATGGGCCTGGCTTGTGTGTGTACTAATAGGTTATTCTTAATTTCAATGTAGAAAAAGCTTTCTGTTGCCCCGCTCGTGCACATATACGAGATCACCTACCGCTCCAGTACATTTCCGTATCCTGCTCCTTTGCGCATGTGACACAGTTGGGGGGTGTTTATCCGTGTGTCTCTGTATCCGTACCGTGTGTCCGTGCATTGTAATACGGAGTTCGTACACTATTTGGGTTAAACAGGAAGCGACCTTCACATCTCCGTGCTGTAGACCAAGATTAACAGGCGTGAACAGATGAATACAATGCATCCCCTGTTGCTTGGCCCGCGAGAAAAAAAAAAAACATTTCTTCATGGGACGAGCGGCCATGATGGTGTGAATGTTAGCAGGAACCAACTGTGCACCAACGATGTTGTGTTTTGTTGCAATGGACCTATAACGGCCACTCATTGAATAAATGCAAACGTCTAATCACTAGATGTACGTATAGCTCTAGGTGAGAAATGGGCCTTATGTGAGCCTTTCTAATTTCTTTGTGGTCATCACGACGCCTTTCTGTTTGGAGTTGTCAAAATCTGTGATAACTGTGTGTATTTGGAATGGATATGATTCATTAAATTTGATATGCTTTATTTTTCTGTGTTCTCGTCTGGTATTGTTGACTGGGCGCGGAAAAGGGAATACAAGGCAAGCGAAGTGGGCCAAATATAAACGTGCATGGCTAATTATGCACTACTTATTATTCATACTAGTGACGTCGTCTCTGACGTCATTTATTTTCAATCGTAGTAGTCCGCGGAACGGATGGATGGCGCTGACCGTCTCTATCATGGCGTCATTCTGAAGACACAGGGGCCTATGGGAGTTGCGCTACCTGTTTAAATATACCTTGGAATGACACTGTCACTCTTGCCACCGTCTTTCGTGCTACACAAGCTGTTGCTAAGCACGCGCTACGCTTTTTGTTTCGTCGTCGTGCGAGCTAGCGCCAAATCCCATAGCCAAGCGGCGATTGTCAGAACTACTACCCCGGTGCTGGGTCTCTAGTATCGTAGTAGGTCGTGATGTACGATGCACAGAGGACGGAACGAAAGAAGCCAAGCGGCCAAGCCAAGAGTCCATGCCAAGCCAAAGATAGATAAACCGAGAGCAGTGACGTCGGTGCGCCCGTGCCACTGATCTCTATAGTAATAGGCTGGATAGCGGGTTGAGGGTGCAACCGTACTATGGTGAGTTAGAATGACTGGTGTGCTTACTGGCCTATCCAATGCATGGGAGCGCTCGGTCGCGGCCTTGGCACTCGACCACGTGCGATTGTTTACATGGATGCGCTGAAGCTCGCTGCGCGCCTTGCGGAATGATTTTTGTGGGGATCCGAGGTACTCTTCTGTTTCGTATCACATGCCCTTTCCGTGAAATGCAGAGGATCGCGCCGGCCGAGAAACGGAACAGTGTCTATGGGTGGTTTATTAAGAGCATCACGAGCTCAGTGCAAGGTCTTTGCTTGCTGAGGTTATCTCTCACTCTCTTGCTATTGATAATTTGTTGCTTACAACAATGATCATAAGCGATGCAACAGTGGTCGGTCTGTGCATATCGCCGTATTCTCGCTCAGACTTGAGGGATATTTGCGCTTCTGGGAACCCTTCGGGTAGGATTGGCAATGCGTTGGGCGTCGCTCGCAGCGCGTGCACAATCTATAAGCAACTTGTACAACTTGTACCCGCCGAAAAGCTGATAGCCTCCTCATCCGGAATTGAATCCACAACCTGACCCCAAGCAACTGAGGGTTTTAGTAAGGGGGCCTCCACAAATCACTGATTGTGAAATACGAGTACAGTTGGTTAGACGAAGTGCAATGGCTATTCCTTGCAATCTAACTGTGCTTGTTTTCTCGCATTCGAAATCGGCTATCGCCTAAGGACCGCGTCCAGGCGCAAGTATGCAAGGATTGTGTATCGAAGGCAAGGGAAGGGCCACTACAGGACTTCACAGTATTACCCGAGACAGCACGGTTTCAATAGAGAAAGCAGCAGCAGCAAATCATATATTTTCTCATTTCACACAGTTTTCAGAAACCGTTTCTCGCAGTGATTCACAGCTTAGTGCGCAGGAGTCGGACTCGTGCTTAGTGCAAGAATTAAGGGTTTGTGATGCGTATTCTTTCGCGTTTTATTAGGCCGGTAAGTGGCCGGGATAAGTAGGAAAGCGCACCAAGTGTGCGGATAAACAGTTTTCCACGGTTTAATCACAGATCAGATAAACCCTCGTCGCTTCGGACACTAACCGGGTGACAAACGTAGGACTGCGCAGTGCTTTACAAACGATTGCCTCATCAAATACCTACTACACCGCAATGTATTTGTTGCGATATAAATTGCATCTAAGCGTGCGACATTATCTTCACTTGTTATCGCTAACGATAAGCAACCCGACGTTTCGTTGCTTTTCTACTCATCCTGTTCTGAACCCCCTAGCTGGTGTACGTACAAGTGGAAAGAACTTCGGCGATAATGTGCCTGCTGTTCACAGTCACATCATACTGCTTGTTGCTCGCTATTTGCAAGAAATGAGGCTCCATGCAAGAACGGAAGGAAGTGTGTTTGGGGAACCCACTCATTGTTTTAGCTCGTACAGCCTGTATGTGCACATCTCGCGCTTCTTTTTATTGTACACACCATCATATAAGGTCAATAAAATGTCTTTATATGTAACTGGTTTGTTGAATGCCAGTATTCAATAGCAAGCAATGGAAGAGCGTCGCTAAAGTTGGAAGTAAGAACAATAACATAAAATCTGCAATAAAATAAACATTATACCGTCCTTGTTTTCCGAATATTCACCAGCTGAATGAGTGAAAGTGCGAGTAGTCAGATAACAATGCCGAATTTCCGAAGAAAAAGACTATAAATTATGGAACAGCTTCGTTTGCAGCGGACACAGAAAACTTTTCCTTAAGAACGAAGATGACGAAAATAGCAGCCGCGCTCGGCATGTATCATGATACCTGATAACAGCGCGTGTGAAATTACGGGGGTAACCCTGAATGCTGTATCAAAATAGGACGGTATACACTGTCTGCGTAGCATAAAAAGTAGTGGATACTTCGGAGCGATCTGCCTGACTGTCTGGCGGCACATGCTGCTCGGGCGGGGGGGGGGGGGGACGTTCTGGACCGAATTCATAGGCAACTGTGCTGACATTTGTCTTAAAGTGTATGAGGAAAGCCCGGCTTCAGACAGCACAGCTTCCTCCAAGATTCGAACCCGGGTCACCTCCCAGTCTCGGCATGCCATGTCAGCATAAAAGGGCACCACACATTCTAACGCATAGTGACCCCCAGCACCAGGTGGGCGAGGAGGAGGAGGAGGAGTGTCGTTGGGAGGAACCCGAGAGGTCTGCCTGCCTGATTAGGCGGCATGTTTCTCGGGAAGGGAAAGATGGTGGAGAGGAGGAAAGGGTGAAGTGGAAGACCGAGCGGAATCCGCTCGGGGGGAGGATAGCTGCGTCCATGGGCCGACTTCAGGGGAACTGTGCCGGCATACGCCTATTACACATCTGAGGGAAACCCAGGAAAAACCCCAGACGGCACAGCCGGCCCGCGGATTCGAACCGCGGACCTCCCAGTCTCCAAGCGCACGCGTTACCGCTGCGCCACCGGAGCTGGTCCCCAGGTGGGCCGCCGCAGATTTACCAGCGTTCACGGAGTGGCCCGGACTTGACCCCCTTTGGGATTGCTCGTTCTGCTGAAGCTATCTTCCAAAATTTGGGCGGATTTGTTAGGAAGACATCTGCTCCTGAGCACTAAAGTTATGAATGTTCTCCCTCTCTCTCTTTTTTATCAGTCATGGTGTACTTTGCGAACTTGGCTGCTCTGTGGTGGCGTCCATGAAAACAAACTACAGGTCACTGCTCAGCATGGAGCGAACACTAAGAACTGTTGCGCTGAGAATGCGCCCTCGTTTTGAGAGACGCTCACCTCAGCCAGTAGGAAGAGTCTATTCTGCTGGAACTGTTTTTGTTTTCCCCTTTGGTACGGGTACCAAAGGGGAAAACAAAACAAGGTATCTACACTGTGTCACTGCTCTCCCCCTTTCCCGGCTTTTCGCCATGCAATAATCTTAAGGACTATGAAGACCCCCCCCCCCCCCCAATACACACAAATGATCCTGAAATTCTGTTTCACAGTTGATATATAATCAGAATGAGTCAGCTGGACTACAAAGCAATCCATGCTTTCTAGTCCAGCTGATTCATTCTGATTATATATCAACTGTGAAATAGAAGGCTTGTTGCATTGCGAAAAGCCGGTAAAGGGAGAGAGCAGTGAAATAGTGCATAAACCCTGTTCTGAAATCGTTAGCGAAAACCGTTGCTTCTACGACGAAGGTAAAAAAGAGACAGTATTTCTACAGGATGTGACTTTCTGTCTAAACAGGATCTCATCTTCTACTACCTTTAGTACGATGTTCGCGACAAATACATAGTACACCCCGACTTTTGCTTGTCAAACGACGCGATTACATGTTATGAGGTAATTAAGGAGATGTTCTTCAGCTTGCATAATTTGATGTCAAGAATTGGCTGAGGTATCTGACTGATTTTCCAAATACTCTGCATCTATTAGTACATGACGCTGTTTTTGGAAATGGCGTCTTAAACAAAACTTCAGGGGCAGGATTTGTGTGACTTTCAGAGCGTATGTCACGATGGTCAGTCTGTCGCACCCAAAACTATATATATTGTGCACCAGTGTATCATTGCATTATACCACAAGCGCATCATGTTGGGTTGTACAACAATGGCGTGTAAAACATCCTGCGGCCAAAATTTTAGCAGCCTTCCAACATGTCTGAAAACTGAGGTATTTTATTACCAAACAGGGGCTGGGCATATACAGACAAGCAGCAAGCAGCAAACGAGTATGTACTCTGCTGTGAATGCAAACTACCTCAAGTATACCTTTATGACTATCGAAGTCACTTTCATATATACATTAATTTATACATAACGTATCTGTGTGATGTACCCAAGGATACTGGAATGGAATGCCTTTGTGCTACCTCACAAAACATGTGAGAGCTCCACACAGAATTGTACATAACAAAAATACTCTACTCAAGTTACTTTACCTTAAAGGGACTATGAAATGATTTTTTTTCTCGTTTTCATCAGAAAGTAAACCTTCTTCCGAGTCTAGAACCAAAGTTTTACCTTCATCACACGAGGAGTATTCTCGGGAGCGAATTTAAACGGAGCGGCGAAGGGAGGACAGCTGGCGTCGCGCCGTGGCGAGCTGCCGAGCGGAAACACAGCGGGTAGCTTGACGGCACAGGGGTGCCAGAAGTCCCAGACCTTGTAACCACCCCCAAGCGGTCGCTCCTTGCAAAACCGCCATCTTGTCCAGGCCTGACGTCACTAGCAGACGATACGGCGCGCACGGAAGGCGACGAAAACAAATTGGCGTGGTTTCTATGCTGTGTGGCAATCGGTGGCAACTTGCCAAACGCAACTATGTGGTGTTAGTCTGGTGTCGTTGTGCGTCTTTTAGGTATTTAAAGTTGTGAATAACACTTTACAATAATAAATATGGGACGTTGTTGCTACATGGGCTGTCAGCACCGGTCCGGCGAGGCAACAAAAGCCTCGGGCGTAACATTTCACTGGTAAGTATATGCGTTTGTCGCACATCGTACGACAGTTGACTTTACTTCTATTTATTGATTACAGTTTCCCACGAGATCCTACGCTTCGAGAAGCTTGGGTTGAGGCCATTGGGAGAACTGGATGGACACCCAGCAAACACAGTGTAGTGTGCTCCAAGCACTTTCAGAACCGTGACATGGACAGGACATCGTTAGCACGGATTCGATTAAGACCTGGTGCGGTGCCCATCGCTCATCCTTCTGTGTCTGCTCCTGAGCTGCAGGTGTGTTTGAGTGCTCTCGTTCCCGTACTCCAAAGTGCGTATAATATTGTTTGAACGGTACAAGAAATTGTGACAACCTGTTATGAATCAGTGAGCGTTAATGTCGACAAAAATAAAAGAAAGGAAAGAAAAAACTTGAATAGCAAATTCTGTAAGTAATGCTATCAGAGAACATACTTTTTGTTTTGGTCATGCGCAGTAACCTTATTGAAATTTTCAATTAAGTAACATGACGAGAAAGTGCAGCACATGAGATATGAACTTGTGATCTACATTTTTCTGCCAATCCCTAGCAATATTTCATTACCTATGGCACACATATAATGTCGGTTATGTTCCAGGTAGCACAGCTTTCAACAGCACCTGAGGCAGCACGTGAAGCAGAGCATGAAGTGAGTGTCACTTTCGTGTTCACACTCTCAGGGCATGATACGCAGTGTTCACAGCATTTCCTTGCACAGTGTTTGTGCTTCATACGTTTAGGTTTATATTCTGTATTTTTCTGCTATGTCGTGGCAATTGCTGTATGGCATACTGGTTGTTTCCTAGATGGAACTAGTCACAGCTCCTGGTGGAGCACAGGAGCAACTCCCAGCTCCAGCCAGAACACAGGAGGAACTCGCTCTAGAGGAAACCTGTGAGGGAGAACATGAAGTGAGTGGCCCTTTCGTGTACACACTCAGGGTGCTGTGAGCTACAGGACTTGAAGTCCTCAAACATGTATATGATTTTTTATTTGGACAATTATTGCTACATCATGCAACATTTCCCCTGTGAATTCGACACAGGATGCAGAGCCTTTCTACCACTCCCTCGTGCTGTTCTCTTTCGCTCCATCTATCCATCTCAGTACACCACACATAGCCACAGTTGCTTTGCAGTACTAACACAGAGTCTAAAAAACTTATCCACCATTGCTATCCATTGTCTACTATTGCTACAATCAGTATGCATAATGTATCTTACTGTGTGAAGGAGTGTAGTCTCTACACATCAACTTGTATGCCATTGTATGCTATGCAAGCGTGTGAGCTATCTGCGCAGCCCCTTAGGTTGCCCCTTTCTCCTCGTGCCGGTGGAGCCATCCTAATTTCCCCACCCTTTTCGAAAATAAGAGGGCCATCAATTACACTGTGTACCAGGTGGCTTCGTCTTTCACCATATAGTGTCATAATTTTACTACATGTCCACATGTGGTCCTCTATTGTTGCCTTCGGAGAGGATACTCACTTTGTCATGTCGTCTTCCAAACATTTCCCCTCTCGTGCGCAGAGACCTACTTGCATAGCGTATTGCTAATTTATTTGTGCATCTTATTACCTCAGAGTTTAGACAGTTTAGTTTACTCTGCTGTGAGTTCCACAAGTCAGCTCACATTGAAATTTCTATCCTGACAGCAAGACTTATTGTCCAGCTCCTGTGCAGAGATGAGTGATGTAAGTATAGTACATTTTGCTTTATGATGCTAAATCATGCTGCACTAAAATGTGTGGTTCCTGTTAAACAACTGATATCGAGATAACTGAGTGACTCAACATGTCAACCAGCAAACACAAAGTGAGACGACTCGATGTTGTTTCTTATATTGTGCTGAAACAAAGCACGTCACTGTGCACGTTCTGCTTGGTTATCAGTACTTTTCATCTGACGGGGTCACAACAGGGCACAGATAAATTATGAAAAAATGGCTAGGAAGCACGCGAGCTGGTGAAGATGATGCATAATGTAAAAAACCCGAGACTAGGGAACACGAAGGGTGTTGTGTCTGTCCCTTCGTGTTCCTTAGTCTCGGGGTTTTTACATTATACAGATAAATTGCTGCCTTTTCAGCTATGCAAAATATTAGTCATATGCACAGAGCACCATAATTTCTAACATCGGCATCTAACGGCATCTAATTGGTCTGAACAATCGTTTTTTTTATGCTTTCTTAAAACCATCAAACCTGTATTATATGTGATTTACTTTGGCTGCAGGAAAGCACGGGCTTTGACTGTAACCCGTTGCACAACCCATTTACAGAGCTCGAAGATGAGGACGTATTAGTAAGTACTTGCTTTCTCTGGTTCTCCATATGCTTGCACAGAGTTAACTGTGCTACAGTACTGCATTCATCAAATTTTGCAGGGATATGTCCGAGCTGGACATGCATCACCTCAAGCTTCTTGTTCAAGCTTAAATACCTCACTGGTGAGAATGTCAACTGTCAGAATTCCTGCTCAATGCAATCCTGTTTTGAATGTTTTGGACCGGCCTGTTGATTTGTGTTTGGAAATTTACATATTGGTACACATGACCCAAGGTTATTTTTATACCTGGGTCAAATCAGTAAGCTGGGCCGAAACATAATTATGTCCATAAGGCTATCAAGTGTCCGAGACATGTTAATGTGAAAGAGAAATGAAGAAGGGGTATAAATAGGGAGTGACTTTTTCGGGTTAAAACCGATTCTGCCCGGTTATTACCCCCGAACTGATGCACGACCAATTCGGGTTAAACCCGATTTCTTTCTGATCTCCAGTCACTATGGAATCCTCAAGTGACGTTTCCACTGAAGACAAACAAAGGTCGCCACGTGTAACACATTTAAGAATGGGTCACTTACGCTCCCAGCAATACACCCATGTGTGTCAACACTGTCTATGCCTTCGAGGATTACCACTGGAAGGTCACGATCCCGCAAAAAAACACAAAAAGAGAGATTAGGAAAGGACTCAATAGACAAGAGGAGAAACAAAAACACCCGATAACACCCGGCACAATTATATATATTTATACATATAATTATATATATGTATAACAAAGGCACAATTATCGCCTGATTTTTACCCCCCGAATCTGAGAAAGGCATTGAACCCGAAAAAGTCACTCCCTAGGTATAAACTGGCACAAAAAACAGCGCAGAGACAGGACGTGAGTAGACAAATGAAGCTCTGACTAACAACTGTGGTTTATTGGGAAGGAATGAAAACAATTTTGTGGTTGACATACTGGGTCTCGTGGGAAAGGAGGGTAATGGAAGGCACACTGTTACCACCTCTATTATGAATTTGAATCATCCGTCTCATTTGACTAGTCATGTCCGGTCTCTGCAGTGTATTTTGTGTCCAGTATGTACCAACTCGCCCACACTGTTGCTATGAAGGGGTTATAAGTATGGAAACACAGTAGTGATGCTTTGTGAATGCTAACGTTTTTATGCTTTGCCTTCTTTATTGGTGTACACCTGCTTTTACAATTCTACAGTACATTTAGCTATAGCTGAGGGTGATCTCCATCTTTTCCTTTCCTTTGTGTATACAGGAAACCAGTGCCATCACCTATGCTCCCTATGCTGCTGCCACATCTAGCAGAAGGATTTCACTGGTGAGGACTACCAAAAGCAAAACAGTTGAAAGGATGCTATACATTTAAGTGCAGTCAAGGTATATACATGCATTTTATTTTTCTATCGGACACATAGGATACTGCGAGCACCTCCACTCCTGTGACCCCTACCAGAGGGATTATATTGGTAAGAACTATCAGGAGGGCTACTGTTTCATCTCAGACCACAGAGGGAATGTGCGGCATGCTTATATCAACAGTAACATAGAATCTCTCTGTGCCACTACAGTTGGGGATACATTCAAACCATATAGTTCTTCTTGTCATTGGAGGATATACCAATCTGTCTTGAGACATGGCCACTACCTCGAAATTAATAACTAAGTGCAGTTAAATACAACATATTGCACACAATAAAAGAGAAAGGGAGAGCAAGATGTACCCTGAACACTAAAGGGTTTATTGTGCCCTTTACGTTTTAGAAGAAAAATCTTTCATCACGAGGGTATGATGGCGGCTGACATTTTGTACAGGCTGCATCTACGTAGCCTACTTGGAGCGTACTACGCGCTATAAACCAGCCTCTTTCTATTCCATCAAATGTGTTTGCATGTATCTTCTAATTCCTAACATGACATCTTGATGGCATGTATTGATTTAGATCTGTGATTTGACTGATTTTTACTAACAGCATGAGAAAAATGAATTGCATTTATGATGTACACTCAATGATGAAATAAAATACTTACATTGATTTATTCTTTGTTGATTTGCATGTCTGTGTCATTTATTCTAGGAAGTAGGATTGGGAGGCATAGAGGAAGAGCACTCCAGCTTGTCCATCTACGTAGCCCTCGCAAGCTGTTAGTGCATCTCGTTTGCTTCTAATCATGTGCATGGTACAAATCAATCATGAATCATGCCTGTTCCTATAAACTGAAAGTCAGGTGGAAACACTCGCAGCTGACCCTTCACACAAAGGCAGGGGGGATGTGAACTGCAACAACGTAGCGGTAAAGAAAGCTGAGACATTTCTCTGAAGGTCCTTTGATTAAACTTACAATGAGGTACCTAATATTGATTGGCATAATTATGTACCGTGCAACCTGCATTTTTGCACGATAATTTCACTGTAGAATATATAAAATCATAAGTTAAATGATGCATACTTATTTTTTATTGCGAGAAGCTGGTAAATTTCAATGTGTGTGTTATGAATTTACGTCTAACAAGACGACTGCATGCTCACTGTCCAGGACAGCCATGCCACTGAGGACACACCTGTTAAGGCGTTTTTGAAAAAGGAGGTGAAACGAGTGGCATCGCTGCACACTGCCAGCAAAAAGAGGATAAAGGCTCTCCAGCAGGCACAGCGACGCATAAAGCAAAAAGTGGCACACCTCGAAGATGTAATAAAAGACTTGAGGTCCAAGAACATACTACTGCAAGAAAATGCAGACTGCTTAGAAAACATAGCAGGAGCCCACAAAGACATCCTCAAACGACAAACAGCAAAACAGAAGGGAAAACCCGTGCCACGTCAGTACAGCCCAGAGTTACGTGCCTTTGCCTTGACACTCCACTTTTATTCCCCTCGTGCTTATAAATATGTGCGTAGCACTTTCGACACCTGCCTGCCACATCCACGGACAATAAAGAAGTGGTATCAATCAATCGACGGCGAACCAGGATTCTCAAAAGAAGCCCTCACAGCACTCCGAATGAAGACAGCTTATGAAAACAGCAAAGGCAGAGTTACAGTGTGCAGCCTCATGGTTGATGAAATGGCAATAAGGAAACATGTCGAGTGGGATGGAAGGAGGACATACGGCTATGTCAGCCTCGGGCCTGACTCCACCGATGATACAGCAATAGCCAAAGAAGCATTTGTTGTGATGATTGTTTCCATCACGGAAAAGTGGAAGCTGCCAATCGGCTATTTCTTAGTTGATGGCATATCTGGTGAGCAGAAGACACACCTTGTGCGCGAGGCATTATCACTTTTACATGAAGCAGGTGCAACCATCGTGTCAATCACTTGTGATGGGGCATCGTCAAACGTTGCCATGCTTCGCAACTTGGGTTGCTCCTTTGACTACGAAAAGGGCCTCAAGACAAGCTTTCCCCACCCTGAGACTGGTGAGCCAATAAGTGCATTTTTGGACGCATGTCATATGCTAAAACTAATCCGCAATGCCCTGTCCCACAAGGAAACCTTTGTAGATAATGAAGGAGACACTATCTCATGGGCATATATAGAGAAGCTGCATTTGCTGCAAGCGAGGGAAGGCCTGCATGCAGGAAATAGGCTGCGGGTGGCACACATCAACTGGCAGCGGCAGCCTATGAAGGTTAACCTGGCCGCCCAAGTAATGAGCACATCTGTAGCTGATGCACTAGCTGAATGCCGCAGTCTCCCCCTTCCAGAGTTCAGTGACTCGGAAGCCACTGAGAAGTTCCTTAGGATGGTAAATGACATTTTTGATGTGCTAAACTCCCGCAGCATGATACAGAAGAATTGGAAGAAGCCCCTATGTCCAGAAAACATAGAAAATGTTCGTGACCTCTTCAACTGCGCGGCAGCGTACATCACTTCACTTAGAACAAGCATATCCGGCCCTGCTATCCTAAAATGCAACAGGAAAACTGGATTCTTGGGATTCCTTGTTTGTTGCCAGAGCTCCTTGGAAGTTTATGAGCACCTGATTTCCAAGGGTGCCATAACGTACCTACCCACACATAGGATCAGCCAAGATCACTTGGAACTCTTCTTTGGCACACTTCGAGCTCAGGGGGGATGGAATAACAACCCAACAGCACGACAATTGGCAGCTGGATTCAAGAAACTGCTCATCCAAAATGAAGTACAAGAAACAGGAATGGGAAATTGCCTTCCACTAGAAAACATTGCAATTCTTCATGCCAGCAGCTATACATCTCGATCAGAAGACATCATTAATGTAACATCGATTAGAAGAAACATGACAACAGAGGACCACGTCGTGCCGGCTGACCTGCGGGACCATGACTACTTCCCAGATTCACGTGAACCCTCAGTTTTTGGAGAGAGGGTGGTAGTGTACATCGCAGGGTATATTGCACGTTACCTACAAGGGTACCTGAAATGTGAGACATGTGTCCCAACGCTAACCATGTCAGATCCAAGGCCATATCACTCTTTGATACTACGAAGACTGCAAGGTGAAGCTGTCTTTCCGTCACAAGACGTTATTGCTGTTTGTCGAAAATCAGAAAGAGTTCTCCGTGGGGCGCTAAATGAGAAGGGACAGCCGTCGAGCATAGTGTTGCGTGAACTGCTTCCTCGTGTGCTTGAACCCCTTTTTGAAAGTCAAGTGTTTCAATCACTCCGGCAACAACATATGCTTGATCAGGGTCCACTGGAAAATCATTACTATCACATCGTGAAGAGTATAGCACAAAAATACCTCGAGGTACGATTACATCATGCAAGCAGGCAAGCCACTGCTGACTTGCATAGACAGCGCTGCAGGCAGCTTTTCACAAAGTTAACACAGTTTAAGGGGGAGTAATTGAAGTGTTTTGTTTGTTGCAAGAAGCATTGCATTGAGCAGGTACTCAGTATCACGGTTAAGACCAGAGTTCGAGGTAACCCGTTACAAGTAACTCGTTACCGTAACAAAGTTCCTTTTTTTTTGGCAACTTGTAACTTAACTCGGTACTTTTGTGCCGTGGTAACTTTCAGAGGAACTCGTTTCTTTTTTAGGTAACTTTGCCAGAGTAACTTAAGTTAAGTACCAAGTTACTTTTAATTCACTTTTCACTCACGTCCACATATTTTCTTGCTTTCCCTCCGGTTCATTTATGCCATTTTTTACCATTTCGTGATGCTCAATCAATGACAGTATTCTATTCAGGGAGTAAGAACTGCTGCCATTGAAATGAAGCTGGCCCGTTGTGTGCCCACAGGGAGCAAGATGCAAAGCGTTCGAATGGACCCCTACCAGAGAAACGTCATCATAATGTTGGTAGACAGAGACAAATCGGAAGGGGTGGGCTGGGTTCCACGAATGGGAACTTGTTTGCTGCCTCCTACTGGAAGAAAAATAGGAAAGAAGGTCGCATCCCTTTCTGGGACCATCATAATATCATCAAGACGGAGGCTTTCGGGGTTGACCTTGTTCACCTCTAGCTTCGAGTGTAGTTCAACTTTACCAAATTTGTAGCGGTGTCGAACACTATGACGTCATTTGTTTACAAAAAGGGAGAGGTCTATTGTTGGACATAAATGAAAACGACCTAGTCGTATTGTACTTCTCCGCAGGTAACTCAAGGTCTAGCTCAACTGCTCACACGCGCTGCTAATTACCTAACACTATTACCAAATACTATTTACCTATTTTTTGTTCGAAGTAAGGTAAGTGTAAGTAACTCAGTAACTGCAAGTTACATTTCAGGCTGAAGAACATAATTATTAACTGTTATATTTTTCACGGGGTAACTGAATTTGTAACGAGTTATTTATGACGGGCACTTTCTCGATCTATGGTTAAGACCACTTCACAGGTTACTACTGTAACACACTCTGTTCTACTACAGTAATGTATATATTATATAGAGCATCCTTCATTGTTTTATAGTTTGTAAATATTTCACCCACTTGCCCTTGGGTCATGTTGCCTTGTATATAGTGATACAATACAAACTTCACATAGTGTATGTCAAGAGCAAACGTTGGCTCATGTAAATAGTTTGTTGCTGCTTTTTGTTCTGGGTCTCCCCAGCACTGTTCCTTTAACCTGCGTCAGTAAACACTTCATTTAGTAACTACTGGACTACCAACTTGTCTCTCAAACTTCCTAACCAAGGTTTCAGGAACACCATGTCATGGTAAAACCCGGTAAAGCGATAAACTACTGCGGCTGCCCAACTGACTGAGGTAGGGGACGTTTTTTTTTTTCTTTTTGTGGACACTTCACATTCAGTTTAGGTAAAACACAAAGATGACATACATTCACAACAAGGTTTATTTATCAACGGGCAGCCGGTACCGCGGAAATATTGCGAAGGAATTAGCCGCTGTACGCAACACTTCACCGTGTACTATGAGGCCACATCCATGAGGATCATGTTTAACTGTTGCTGCATTCGATCAAACTTGTCAGTACGATCAAAACATGCTTTTGAATCCAATCACAGAAGCAAAAGTGACATTGTTTACAAACGTGTTCACCGGCGATCATGTGCGCCGCCATTTTACTGATCATGTGAGTGATGACGTTTGCGTAAACGTCAGGCCTGAACCGTCCCACAGTTCTTTGCGCAGGGTTGCACGCTCTTTTCAATGGGAAGGGATACGACAGGGCACCCCTGTGCTTGACGGGACCACGGCCGGCTCGGCTACACGTCACGTGACGTGTGGCCGAGCCGAAGGATTCCGCCAGGAGCATGCGCCGTAGGATCAGTCCTCCTCAGGTACCCGCGGACGCGGCTGTAGAGTATGTACCACTGCGCCCATACACCATGTTGCAAGCCCATTGGCCTAGACTGTGCGCGCGCTCCGATTGGTCGAGAACGTTTTGAAATCGCATTTTGTACGCGCGCATGTGCGTACAGCGTCTCGGCCGTTTCAGCATAGTTTCGAAATAGCATGGCCGGCATGTCGTCCTCCTGTGTTCGGTGGTGTCAATCGACAGAACAGTTTGCAGAAATATGTTCGCTGATTTATTCGTGCGTTATTGTGAGTCTACGCGTGCTGTGCTGTTCCTGGACACAACTATTATCCCACGAACAATTTGTCAACTGCGGTACCGGAATGCTTCATGAGTTGGAGCGTGAAGAAAAAGTTCGGGCGCCGTTGGATTTCGAGGACTGTCAACAAACACAGGATTACGTGCCACAGAAGCGCTTTTCGCTTCGCTATAATGGATGCACCGCAGGCAGCGAAAGAAGATGCTCATCATGGAATGGTACGCACTCATGAGACTGGCTCTCGGTATTAGGAGTTGAACGGTGTGTTCGTTCTGCTTCATGTTCGAACTTTGTCCCAGTGTGTCAGCAACGCAGTGGGCTTTGCACGCACAGGACACCCATGTATCAGATCTTTGAATTAGTGCTTTGTATCAAATAAATCTTTATTTTACCCCAAAATCGCTTTAGTTATTTTGAATACCGAGTAACGGCGGCAGGCTTGAAATCCAGTAGAAGTCGATGGTAGCCAGGACCGACCGAAAAGCCAGCCAGACATGGGGGCTCCTGATTGGCCGACTGGTTGTGCATAATATCCACCACGTTGCAATTTCATTGGTCGTGTGCCCAGTGTTGTGTGAATTATCTCAAACTATGGGCTCTATGGGGAGCTGTTGGAGCCTGGTAGGATCCCGCGTATGCGTTCATCGGGAGTGGAAATCTCCATGACGGCAGCTTCCGCGCGATGGTCGCAGTTTATCGCAGTCGCATCCTGTGGTTTTTGTCGACATGCCGAGACGATATTGGATAGTTGGTTGTCCTAATTTACGTCAATACTCGCCTGGTATCCAATGTGTCATGCTTCCCAGTGACGAGACGGACAGCTTTTGATGCCACGAAGCAATCGGACCGCCGGAGTGGAAAGACGATGTGGTGCCACCGACTGCTCGTGTTTTTAGCGGACATTTACATGATCGAATTTACGAAGGGTACGCTGAATCTCTTCAACGTACTAGATAACGAGCTCAGTGTCGTCTGAATCAAGGTGTAGCAACCTGCACACACCGGGGAAAGAACATCCACCCAAACGGCGGAAAGGTGTGAGTATTTTTCGTTATTGGAGCTAACAAAGGTCTCTCAGTCAGTGTGGTTCAAATGCTATCATAGATTTCAGGATTGCGTGAAAGGGTTAATTAACATCTGCGTGAACCTTGCCGCCGCTTACGGCACAGAGAGAGTAAAAAAAAGAAAATAGGAGTTACCGAATCTAGTCTCCAAACTAAGGTGGTGCACTGTTGATAAAAGTACACTTCGTTTAGCATGATCTTAGAAACCATACTTTAACAGAATATTTATGTAATATGTTGAACATACGTATCCGTTCTTTTCTCTTCACTCAGCTGCTTTCATGTTCACAGGTGACTTCGTCAGCGGAGCTTGAAACCACTTAGATGAGACAGCATAATCATTGTAACCCACTATTTAGAGCAGACAAATGCCTGTGCACCCTCTTTCCAGATTCCTCTTTAATGCGGTGTCTTGCCCAGCATTCGGGCTCTGTATATTGTTCACAAGTTTTTTTAATACCTTTTTTGTCATTTGATTTACAGTTTGCTTTATCATGTGCACAGGGGAACATTTTCTTGTTTACACTCCTTATCTTATAACCATTGCTCAGTTAGATTACATCATTTCCATTCACCGGAACTGGCCCATGTGTATGGCAGCTGAAGTCCTTCACCAGGGTAACATACCAGGACAACTCCAGCAAGTGCTCTGCAGGTCACCTCTAAATTAAAAGAACCTACCTTTGATGCACTATGTCCTCACGAGATTTTGTTCCTGCTACAACTCTGCGCTTTGTTTCGCATTACCAAAAAATAACCCTACCAACCATTATCATACCGGTGTACTGCTGTGTTCAACCAGTTCAACTTGCTCTGGGTGTCCTGCAAGGCTGTGCAGCTACTTCAGTCCTTATTCGCTGGTAACACTGGTGCCAATACAGTTGTTAGATGAGATGTGACAGTGTAAAATAGAACATATCCTGTGTTCTATTAAAAATAAAAATTATGCATGTATAGCATATAACGTGTATATGTAGATGTTAGGTCTTAGTTATTGTACTATTTGAGCTAAATGTCAACATTTCAGCTGTTTGAGCCTGATGCCCTCGTCCTTGACGCACATACAAGTGTGCCCGCACCCTCGGAGGAGCCTGCATAGCGAGGACTCTGTCCCATTGGCAAATGGAACAGTTTTTTCACAAAGAAAGCAGATTTCCGCCAGAAGACCAACAAGCAGTTTTCTTGAAATAGTACCAATTACTTGTTGTTTTTCTAATTGCAAAATATTGGGCATGCTACGTCAGTACTTGGGCTTTTTTGCTTCTTTCCAGTTACCTCAACTGGTGACTTCAAGCTTACATAACACAATAATATAAGAGGACATGAAGCAGGCGAACTGGTGTCGTGAGATTGTGTCCCCCAGTCTTAGGGATGTATTACACAGTATTGGAAACCTGGTTGAACATAAATTTGTGAAACGACAAACAACTTGTCAGATGTGCAGAATACCCTTACACAATACGCTACAGCTGAGCTTTGTAGTCATGGTGGTTGGAAATTCTAAATGTTCAGATTTACGACGTGCTCAATATTGAATACAAAATAGGTGACGTGCTCATAAATAAATTCTTGCATGAAACATAATCTTAGGCAAACAAGAAGTGCTTCTGCGGAAGGAAATACAGCCATCTCTAGAACAATAACTGCAGAGTAAATAAAAATCGCCTTAAGGCGCGAAGCTGCTTTGAATAATAACAGTAATGATGACGAAGTACACGAGTTGAAACAAAGTAAAACAAAACATTAGACCACCCAGTCTTTTACGATAATTTGTGCAAACAAATTGAGCAGCAAAGGGGGCATCTTCCAAATATCACAGTCACACTTCACAACGCACTTCCTTTGTTGTCAGATTGTCAACACGTAAACATAACTGCAACTGACGTAAATATAACTGCAACGCCAAGCAACCACCAGAGACCTTCAATTGGTGACGGCGATACAACCAATACACGTTGCGATGAATCGCTAGAGGCCCACGTAACTCGTCAGCAAAACTCTCAGAGACACGGTGGTACTGGAGTTCCTTGTTGTGAACGGCCGCAGAGCGTAGGACGAATACATTCGATGAAAAGCACAGCTCACATGTCATACAAAGTACAGCTCAACTGTAGCAAACGATTCACACGCAAAAAGCTGTTCATTATAGCGTGCTATCCGAACGCCTATAAGCAAGAAAACGTAATGCTCCAAAATCAACCCTCAGACGCCACCAGAGACATTGCGACCTTCTATGCGCGACTGGACGGCGCCAGCCACAGCGCGCTCACAGCATGACTTGACATTGCGCAACACCGGTGACGTAACGGGGAGCAGAAGTGCGGTCCGTACAGTTACACCGTCGACGGGAGAATGTGCGCGGGAGAGGAGGAACGCGGAAGAGACATTTCGAGAGAGCGCTCCTCGCAGAGTGGAGCGATTTCGTCCGGAAAAATTTGTGGCATATTAGTTTCTCGGCGGGAAGAACAGTTTTCCAGCGAAAAAATGTATGGGGGTTCGGGAAATTTCATAGTCCCTTTAAGTGCTTTTGGGAGTAACTTGGTATCTTACAAATACTTTTAAAAGGCAGTATTTAGTATCTTGACTTGAATACTTTTTTAGTATATTCAACAAGCTTGCAGCAGTGAAAGGCCACTCCATTCCTCCCTTTTAAATATTTATTTTTCTTTGAGTTATATATGGCTAGGCGAACACCCTCTCGAAGAAAGTATGTAACTACAAGGTCACTAATTACCTAAAATTCCTTAATTAACCTCTTTAGTTAGGGGATTTCGCGCAGAAGCGATGTAGCAGAACCAGAGATATTCCTTATCCCCCGAAGAAAATTATCTCCCGATTATCCCAAGAAGGAATCGAAAGCACTGAGACAGTGCCTTTATCACAACATTCCAAAACGCGAACTCCTCCGTCCGTCGTAATCATATCTCTGAAGCGTGACGTATCAGCACGCCCACATTTTTTTCCCGCACCCCTGTATCTGCCAGATTGCTTCAATTTCGGCCATCGCGGGAACTCCCTCTCGCTCCCAGGTGCTCTTTGCGCATGCGGTCACATGGCCATGAGGGCGCAAGAAGCGGCAGTGGGCCGAGCCCTTTGTAGCCACCTATCGGCAGGCCCGTCGTCACGACCCGGTTTCAGTCGCCGTTCAGCACACCATTCATTCTAGCTCACCATAACCGTACGGTCACCGGCCGCCATCTTGCGAAGCTCAAAACATTGCCGTCCGCGACTCAGCTGCATATTCTGCATACGCCCTTGCGTAGCATTTGTGGGGTGTCATGCCCGCCTGCTGTGGTTATGAGTGTACTGCCCGTACTGGCAAGGCACCGGGGACGACATTTCACAAGTAAGTGACTTAGTTTTACAAATAAATGTGATTTATTAGTCCACGAGCGGGGCGACAAAACGTTGCTGTTGAAGCACGTGCGCGGCACTTTGTGACTCGTATCTCAAGATCTAAACGTTGCACTTTAAGCAGTACGTTATCTGGATAGAGTCACTGTGATAGTCCCGACTTCCTGCAGTTTGCAGTTATGGTCTTGGCACGCAGCAGGCGTTGAGTGCGCTTGTCAGGTGTGGTATCTACGGCTCAGTTTGTTGGTCACGGTATCGACGATTGCTTGCTTGGATCAGCCTTGGCATCCTTGCCGTAATTGATGGCATGAATTGTTCAATGCAGGTTCCCTGACAGCCGCCCAAGACATTTAAAAAAGTGTGTGGTGAATGTCAGGCGAAAGGACTGGACGCGGTCGAGGACATCACTGGTTTGCAGCAAACATTTTAAAGACAGGTGCTTCGACAGAAGGGGGAAACCGTTTGTCTGAGGCCTGACACTGTGCCCAACAAGTTCGACTTCCCAGAACACCCAAAAGAAAGTAATAATGCATACGTCATATGTAGAGGCCGGATTTATATGCACTAAAAGCTGGTTGAACACACATGCATGAAAAATTCATTAATCTTGCTCAAAATATGCACCTCTAGAAATTCACTTGCATGCATTTAAAACACGCAACAAATTCACTGGGGTAAAAGTACCTTACTTTATGCAGAGTACATAAAGCATGCAGAGTTGAAAGCATAGATCGAGAAGTTACCCGTCAAAACGAACTCCTTACGAAGTTACCGTGTGAAAAAAAGTAACTAAGTTAATAACATAGTGATTCAGCCCGAAACGTAACTCGCAGTTTTGGAGTCACTTAAAAAAAAAGAACGAGTTACTCCCAAGTTACTTCGAACACAAAATAGCACTACAAAGGTGCAGCGCGTGTGAGCAGTTGAGTTCGACCCTGAGTTGCCTGCGTTGAGTTTTGTTTATGTCCAACAATTCGAACGCTTTGCATCTTATTCCCTGTGGGCACACAATGGTTCAGCTTCATTTCAGTAGCAGCGGTTCTTACTTCCTGAACAGAATACTGTCATTGACTGAACATCACGTTTTATGACATAAAATGCCATGGAAAAACCGAAGAGAAAGCAAGAAAACAAGTGGACGTGAGTGAAAAGTGAATTAAAAATAACTTGGAACTTCGCTTAAGTTATTTTGGCAAAGCTACCTGAAAAAGAAACGAGTTCCTCTGAAAGTTACCACGGCGCAAAAGTAACGAGTTAAGTTATAAGTCACCAAAGAAAGGAACTTAGTTACAGTAACGAGTTTCCTCGAACTCTGGTTGAAAGTGTGTATTTGCATGAAAATCTAGCCTCTATGAATCATGTTCCCTAGTTAAGAGTTCCAAGCGATGGTTGATGATTGGAATCAGTACTGGATGAAGGGCATCTTAAAGCTGCAACTAGTCCAATATATGAAAACACTCCTGAATTATGCATTCACATGCAGTTAAAAGCCACTGCATATTGAATAGGACAGTACTAAGATGGGCAAAAGCATATAAAGAAAAAAGTACTGCATGAAAATTTTGCCTAACGTACAAACTCGTATTAGTGGGACATACAAACACACCAGCCGCATGTCTCTTTGGTGCGTTCCAGCATGTTTACTTTACTTAGAGACAATAAATAATTTTTCAACCTCGAATGTCTACTCTTTATTCTCCCTTCTTAAGTTTGCGACAACATATATTTGAATACAGCCCAAATGAAAACAACGTGATCCGTCTGATCAATGAAGTTTCCCAGTGATACAGCAGTATCGGACTGTACCACCTTGCCAAGGAATATACAGAGAAGGTGACAGCCAGGCCTCATCTGCAAAAGAAATTGTCAAGGTTGATCATATTCAACAACCAGTAATGCATTCTGCCCACTTACCTAGTTGACTGCTTCAAACTTGCTGTTGCAACTGGACTTGTGATACTTTGATGTTGGAGCTTTCACCACAAGACCTTGCTACTTAGCCTTTTTATGACTTATTCACTCTACCTCTAGTCATTTTGAACTGTCTTTACCGCCATTTACCTCCCCAGTGCACATATTTCTAGTCGATATGTTTTTACCGTCATATAGCCTTTATATCACATACTTAATATCGTTCTAGTCCTTTGGAAGGGCTTTAGTGCCGTTCAGCATTTCGTGTCATAACTAGTCATATCGAAACTTCCTGTGCAAAGCATATTGTTTATACCCAAGCATATTAAGGTGGTTACATAAACAAATGTGCCAAACATTGCTGAATGCTGAGAATACTGCTCCCAGGCACTCCATACCCCCGAGCAGAAAGGAAATGGGAGAAACACGAGAAGCAAAACGCTGATAGACGACAAAGGAAACGTAACACAACAAATACAACACCACACAAAACCAGAAATCACGTAATCGAAGTTCAAAGTACAAAATTGGAACGACACGACCTCACACGAGTACGAAATAGACAGGAAATAACATAGTGACGGGATTTCACACAAAAAACGTAAGGAACCCAATCACGAGGGATTTCTGCAGCGATCCGTGGCAAAATTTTAGCGAAGCAGCAAGGGAAGCGCTCACAAACAGCAAAACTTGTCACAGCTTACATGCATTCCAATGGGCTGTAATGGCTCTTTTGAGCACCGCAATATGGCGGCCGGTTTGCGTACCCTTTCCCGCGATACCCTCACCCATCCGCTATCCAGCCTTTATACATAGAGATCAGTGGCCCGTGCGCAGGGTTTGCCGACGGTGTGACGACCGGGCGTGGGAACTAAAAAAACTGTTTTCTAAAAAACTACGAACAGTTGGAGCAAGATATTTCGTACACATATTCAGTGTTCGGTAATGAACACACAGCGCGAGTATCGCTCAGTTCTGCGGCACTTCAAAATCGGCATATCCTTACCTTACCTTATCCTTACCTTTAAGTACTAGAGAAATGTCAAAAAATACATCTCAACAACAACAAAAATGAAGCTAAATAACTAGAAGAAAGAAAACGAAAAAGAAGAAAAGATAATTGCAAAGGCTTATGCAATGTGAGACGCCACCGGCTGCTACAAATTCAAACTTCAAACGGCGAGAGCGGAGAGGAGAGGGCGAGAGTGGCACGGTGGCAGCAAGGGGTGAAACTCGCGAGTTCCTTTGCGGACTAAAGTGAGGCGCTGCGAGCCTTTCGCGTCATGAAACGTCAAAATTTTTACGTCGAAGCGCGAGTTTTCTACCGAGAGCATCCCATTGGCTCCTGCGGCCGCTCCCCTGGTATGCGAGCGCTCATTGGTCCGTTTGAAATTATAACCTTTTCGTGGCGTGGGAAAGCGGGCACCGCCGTGTCTGGGGTGCCGGAGCAGTTCGCCGTAAAGTTTCGAAATATGGTGCAGCAGGGACGCACGCATAGCATCTTTGCCGGTACCGCTTTGGATGGCTTTTAGTGCCCGTCGATACCGACTCTGCAAAACTCGAATCCTCTTGGATACTTCTGCAAGTAAATTCAGTGAGAGATAAGTGGAAGACGCAGGTCTGCTTCGCTTGCTTGGCGCGACAACGATTCAAGAAGGATCAATACTGCGTTTTTCCACTCGATGGCAGGTAAGTCAGTTCCTATTCCATTCTGCCGCTTAGCGTAGCATAGCATAGCACCGCACCTGTGGCATATACTCAGCATTTCGGCCGGTAGAATTTTTAGTTTTCACGTTTTCTGATCCCTATTCTGGTCTTTCTTGCTCAGGTATCAACTAGGTACTGCTCAACTCATATCTGCTTCAGAAAAGCATCGGCATGGACGCAATAGAATGGATATGCCACTCTGAGTGGTTGGAACATCATCTTTTGGCCTAGCAGCTGCACAGGTTCCTTTGTGACGGGTCAGCCTTGACATGTGACACTATACAAGCAGCAAAGGGATATGGACATGTTTCCTGTCATGCTAGATTTGTGAATGTGTGTGCCTGTGCAGTGAATTTACTGATCTACTGTGAAGTCTTCCACTTGAGACATCAGCTAACAGTGAATGTGAAGTTGCTTCGGCATATTACTCGAACTTCAGAGACAATGTTCATGTAAAGTTCGTGTTTGGCGCAGATACAGAAGACTACGTATGTGTGATTTGAAAATACCAATCCCGAAAAATAAAGCACCTTGTGCAACAGAAAAAGCCAACGCTTCCGCGTTTTATTTATTTCACTGGATGCGAACGAAAATCCAGAACCGCCAAAGCGGGGAGAGAACAGAGGGGAAAGGGAAAGAGAACCCCTCGGCAGCGTCGCTTTACGTCACGCGTCACCCATGGAGACAAAATAAAACAAAGCAAAAAACGACTCTACCGAGGCCCAACGATTGGCCCGACGTCTGAGGTCACGTGAGTTTTTCCCGACAATAGAAATATACTACACGTTCATTCCCCTGGTGGCAGGGCAGGTGGCAGTTGGAACTTGGACGCGTCGTAGCAACCAGGCTCGAACAGCTCCCCATAGAGCCCATAGTTTGAGATAATTCACAGAACACTGGGCACACGACCAATGAGAGTGCAACGTTGTAGAAATTATGCAATGCCAGTCGGCCAATCAGGAGCCTTAACTTCGGCTGACCTTTCGACCGGTTCTGGCTACCATCGACTTCTACCGGATTTCACGCCTACCGCAGTTACCCGATATTCAAAATAACTGAAGCTTCTTTTGGCTAAAAGAAATATTTATTTGACACAAAGCACTGATTCAAAGATCTGATACATGGATGCACTGTGAATACAAAGTCCACTGCGTTGCTGACGCACTGTAACTAAGTTCGAACTTGAAGCAAAACGAACACAGCTCTCGAAATCCGACGGGGCCCGCGCTTGTTCTTCACACTCCAACCCCTCCAACTCACGAAGCATTCCAGTTCCGGAGTTGATAGGCTGTTCGTGGGATAGTAGTCGTGTCCAGGAACAGCACAACACACGTTGAATCACATCGACGCATGAATAAACCAGCGAACACTTCTACAAACTGTTCTGCCGATTGACATCACCGAAACACGGAACACAAAGAGGACGCCTTGCCGGCCGATTTTATGATGAGCATCTTCTTTCGTTGTTTGCAGAGCGGAAAAGGCGCTTGTGTGGCACGTAATCGTAATCCTGTCTTTGTTGTCAGGCCTCAAAGTCCGACGGCGCCCGAACGCGTTCTTCACGCTCCAACCGCACCAGCCCACGAATCATTCCAGTTCCGTAGTTGATAGACTGTACGTGGGATAATAGTCATGTCCAGGAACAGCACAACACGCGTAGAATCACAAACTGTTCTGCCGATTGACATCACCGAAACACGGAACACAAGAGGACGGACGCCGTGCCGACCGATGCGAGCTATTTCGAAACTATGCTGAAACTGCTGAAACGGCCACCGGGACGCTGCACACACATGCGCGCGTACAAAATGCGATTTCAAAACGTTGTCGACCAATCGGAGCGCGCACGCAGTCTGGGCCAATGAGCTTGCAACATACTCTACAGCCGCATCCTGCTGGGTTACCTGAGGAGGACAACGACACTACCAGCTCCGGTGGCGCAGCGGTAACGCGTGCGCTTGGAGACTGGGTGGTCCGCGGTTCGAATCCGCGGGCCGGCTGTGCCGTCTGGGGTTTTTCCTGGGTTTCCCTCAGATGTGTAATAGGCGTATGCCGGCACAGTTCCCCTGAAGTCGGCCCATGGACGCAGCTATCCTCCCCCCGAGCGGATTCCGCTCGGTCTTCCACTTCACCCTCTCCTCCTCTCCACCACCTTTCCCTTCCCGAGAAACATGCCGCCTAATCAGGCAGGCAGACCTCCCGGGTTCCTCCCAACGACACTCCTCCTCGACAACGACACTCCTCCTCCTCGACTGGTAGCAACTTCGTTTTGTCTTTAGTTGTCGTCGCAAGGATGCATGGTGTATCTCCTGTGCAGTATTTGCGTGTGTTTTAGCGCGCTTTCTAAGACAATGCGATGACGTTCCTGTGCATCACATTGTCGATTTCCCGGAAGAGTTTTGACGCTAAGAAGACGTAAACGGCGTAGGGGCAAGAACGCACTGTGAAACGCCAATCGGAGTCGCGAATGTTTGCAGGTATGAGTGATGACCGTGATGTTTTGATTCCTATTAATTAGATGTTTCATTTTAGAAACTTAGGAGGAACTTGAAAAGAAACAGGATAAGAAGATTCCGAACGTACGGTGAAGAGAAGGAGTTGTATGTCACGACGTGTATGGAAAACAGGAGTGTCATGTGTCATCTTCTCCAAGAAAATACAATATGTGAGGTGGCCAACGAACGAAAGCTCCCTGTGGTCCGTGAGTGCATCGCACAGTCAGGCATATACCTTGTCTAGACACAGTGAGTGATCGCAATTATACTACGTAGTGGACATGTAGAGATGTATTGATTATTTCTTTCTGCTCAGTGTATGCTTTTCGCAGAATAAACTATGTTCTGTTGAAGATAGGCGCCATTCACTATGTATTTGGTAACGCACAACGGCGGCGCATGTTTCCCTTTATTCTAAGACCATCACAGCATAAAGGGCGTAATAAGAGTTCACATACCTTCGAAATCGTCCTGCGAAAGCCCACGAGGGCAGGCACAGCCAAGCATTGACTTTGACGGTTGTGACAGTCGTGGCACACATGTTTTCCTCACACGAGTGCCGGTTGCTGCGGGACAAAGCCATGCAGATCCAGTTTGCATGTCCAGATTCTTCCTCCCCCCCCCCCCCCGAAATAACAAGAAACGCGTGTGATTTGAAACAACGGGTTGGCGCCCGTTATTTTCGCGGCGATATGCACGTATCTTTCACGACTATTTTTTACAGTGTATATGGCGACCATATTTCCAGTGACCAGCGAATATTGACCGGTTGATGGCAAATTTGGACCAACATTCGCATGCAGCAACGATTATTGGAAGAATAATGGTGAATGTGGTCCTATACAGGACCGGTCGTTCCAGTGTACAGACAATAGTGAAACATAATAGTGTGCTGCCTGGGACGGTCTTTACCTTCGGCCGCATTTCCATCTCATCGCATGCCCTCTACCGGGTCCTTGCAACCCGTTTGCTCAACCGATCGAGATAAATTTCCGGTTTACTTGTAAATACAAGTAAACCGGACATTTATCTCGATCCTCCTTTCGATCTTTATCCTCCAAGTAGCAATATTGTTACTTGGAGGATCGGGCAAGTCGTCATGCTTGACCGCATCGCGTTACAAGAGTATTACTGCCCACGCATTCAAAACGAAGAGCAGGTGCTAATTGGGATGATCTCCTCCCCCCCCCCCCCAATGCGAAAGATTAGTCTAAAAGGTCGACCTCTTGCCATCTTGGAAGGATAAGATGGACTGCCAGGTACCCAAAACACAGGAGTAAAAGACCGGGACTGGTGTACCTAAGGGGGAAGTGAGTGGGAAGACGATAATTGACGTTTCAAGCGAACGCTCTTCATAAAAAAAGAAGGGGGGGGGGGCAGTTGTCCTGCCTGTCCTCCCTTTTTTCTGATGAAGACCGTTCGCCTGAAACGCCAATTGTTGTCTTCCCACTCATTTCCCCCTTAGGTACACCGCTCCCGGTTTTTTACTCTTGCCGTCTTGCCCGATGCTGGACATAGTGTCCTAGCGAGAAGTGGACGTGACCCCCCACTATCAGGCGTCCAGCCGTGACCGTCGTCCTTCTCCTCTGGTGTTCACTTGGTGATTAGCCCACCCCCTCCCCGACGTTGGCAAGTAGACTTTAGAGCCGCTGTTGTGTGGAGGAACCCGTTTTCTTCAAACTCCTTGCCGGGAGATCGACGCAGGAGAGTATCTTTATCTCTGACGACTCAAAGTTCAAACGCACGGCTTCTTTCAACTTGAGGCTTGAGTCGACATGTACTATGTCGTTCGTCGTCCTGTCTCTCACGTTTGTCATCCTTTGAGATGGCTCGGACTTGACCTTCTCACATTCTTCTGGGTGGTATGAATGTCAGCATGAAGTGTACTCGCCTTTTCCGTCAGTTGCTAAATAACATCACTCGCTTTCTTGGGATTTTCTTTCTTGCGGTTGCATCACTCAGTTGTTTCAACAGCTCAAGACGTTCTGTAGAACGGGATTATGCTGCTGATATTGACCGTTGTGGCATCACTGAATTCCTGGTGTAAAGGGCACATGTGTGATCTGAAGTGAATGTCAGTGTTCTATGACAAAGTGAAGGCGTTCGTATATATGTATCCGAGTTGGCAGACAGCATCCAGACACCAGCAAAAGCGCACTGCTCTATATCGGTTCTGTCCTTCGGCAGCTTCGTGTGCTTGGGTACAGCTACAGAAGAACGATATGATATTATATGATATGTGCTTCACAACACTTCCCAGGCGTTTGTGCAGATTTTGTGCACGTTAAGTTACTTCTTACACTCATTGCTTAATCACAACAGAGAGCAGATAGTAGAAGTACAGTTACGGCGAAAGGTGAACAGCGTCGGAATCGCGTTAGGTTTTAGCTTTTTTCAACAGTCCCCTCGATTCTCATTGCAGCAGGTGTCTTCAAAGTGTGCCTGCAGGACAGTAACACATTCAGAGTACATGCACCCCAAGAGCGAAATTTCTCAGCTGTAGGCCGTCATTAGAGTCATACACACTCTATTCGACAAGCGAGAACCGCGAGCATATAAATGGCTCAAATATGGCAGTATACATGAAAGCAAGAAAGTCGTGACTTCACATCGTGAAATGTACAGGGCTTTTTTTTAATCCTTTACATAATTTTTATATTAAAACTATGAGAACTACCTAGACGCTGTCCTCACAGGTGGGTTATGCGGCCAGGCGGACATCCTGTAGGACAGCGCATGTAACTACTAGGTTATCTAAATTCATTAATTAACTTATTGATTAGATGTTTTCGGGGAAATGCGGGATAGCAGAATTGGAGCCAGCCATTATTTAAATCCATCCTCCTTTTAAATACCCCGAAAGAGCACGCCATTTCACAGTAACACCTGCGGGTGCCAACCGAGCTTGTCTGTGAGACACCGTGACACACGTACAACGGAGATTAATGAGGCAGAAGAAATCAATAGATTGGGCCCCACGTTTGTTAGCGCCACATCAATTATGCTAACTGACAAGGAACTGGTTTTCCTTCGTGAACGTGGTTCTGTGCGGGTGCTTGACTGGAAATTTGTTGTATTATTTCTAATAAACTTTCTGTTGGAAGTTAGCGCTCGTCCTCATCGGTCCTGTGTCCTCGTCTTGTTTGTTGCGCCCCTCAGTCAGGACTCATTCACAAAGCATGGCTATATATCCCCCCCCCCCCCCCCCGAATGCAAAGCTCGCGCACATTACTCGATAAAAAGAAGTGTGGGAGAGCGTTTTCGTGGAGCACTACTGCTTACAATGATGCTCTGCCACCGTTAGGCCGAATTCCAAGGAAGAGTTTGGCATCGTCTGGAAAACAGATACAGATATGATACACTGTGGGGCGGGGCATTGGGGGGGATCCCTTATCTATATCTTACACAAGGTTAGTACGGGGTACAGACGGTGTGATGAGGTTTAATGTTACTTTAGCCCTGATTTATACCTCTTGCCTGAATAATTCGTAAACACCACCCTTGATCCTTCTTGAGAAGATCCTTGAGACATCGGCCAAGAACTGAGCACTGAGCTCCTCATTTCCGTACACTCATTAATTAAATAAAAATCATAACTTTTATATTTTATTTCGGACGCTTTCGGAAGTCGGAACCTCTATTCATATCGGGACCTTCAGCAAAACGTATTCCGGGAAAAAACCCGCTTCGACACTTTGTGATTTTTTCGAGTAATTTTTTGGGTTCGGTATACATTTATTTATTACGGGGAGTAGCGTAATAATGCGCTCTTTCACTCAACTATCAGACACTAGATTACGTGTTACACAGATATACTTTGGGAACATTCAGGATTCTTTCCATCCCGGATTACACGCTGGATTGGTTCCTGCTATCGTATTCCTGAGTATTTCCTGAAATACATTCCAGCCTTGTTTTGAATTCAGACCGAAATCAGCCCTGAATCTTCCAACCTGATTAGTTCCGAATACAAGACTGTCTATACAGATCCTAAAATGTTACAGTATAATACTATAATAATACCAAGTATTGCAATACATGTCAAACCCTGTACCGACCACTGTGCAAGGTAACACCTCCAGAGGTTTTTCAGCTTTAAATACTGTAGAAGTGGTTTTTTCCACGTGGAAAATATTTTCGCGTTTTCCAACAAAGCTGGTTTGAGGAGTGCTTCCGTTAGTGCTCTGCTCCTGCATATCGTGCCGCGGTCATATTTCGGCATGTACTAAGACATACGTTGTTCATGGGGATGGCGGCGTTCTAGGTCAATCCCTTTCATCGATGAAAGATGAAAGTCACTCAAAAGGTTAGCCAGCTGTAGGGATCGAACCCACATCTTCTGGATTACCTCAAACAGATACAAACAAAGCCTCAATTTGCCTAAGAAATCAACGATGATCAATGTGTGTATGAGTGAGCAAAAAAAAATGTAACAGTGAAAGGAGGGTGAGTGAGAGTGAGTGGCTGGTTTGTCGTCCCTTCAGATGGCGCACCCAGAAAATCGCTGGAGAGGCGTATTAGCTTAGCTCAATTGGTAGAGCCCTGGACCGGTAATCCAGAAGATGTGGGTTCGATCCCTACAGTTGGTTAACCTTTTCAGTGACTTTCATCTTTCATTGTTGATTCCTTAGGCAAATTGAGGCTTTGTTTGTATCTGTCCCTTCTATGTTTGTTCCAGCCTCAGAACATCAGTTTCTCCCTTTCTTCTCCACACAGACATGGGTAAAGACCCTGTATACAATGGCCTTTAGGGACCCTGCAGGAGGCCATAGTACTGGCCGTGTGCAGGTCAGCCAGTTAATTTTAGCAGTTCTCATTCATTATCATTCAGGGCACTGAACAGTTCGGTTGAGATGTCCTACTATCATACAAGCTGGTTTTGAGAAGGCGGGGAAAGGCATGTTGCGGCTTCTTGGTATAGTGCTATATATGTACAGTGCAATTAGTTTGTAGCATACCTGGGTAAATTACTTCTAAAATGTAATTAAATTACATTACTCATTACTCCTGTCAGAATTTAATTGAATTAGATTACTCATTACTGCAATCGAAATGTAATGAAATTACATTACAATTACTACGAAAAAGTAATGACATTACTAAGTCATTGCTGCGAGCTTAATCACACTCTTCTTCATCATCTTCTTCTCAATCATCTTTCTTCTACATGTCAGGGTGCCACGTATGACGCATCGTTCCACAATGTAGAGATGAAGATGACACAATTAGAGTCACTAAATAAGCTACGCTTATTTAGCTTATTTAGTGACTCTAGACACAATGTATCACGGCAACAGGAAGACTGTCCGGAGGATGGGATTCTCCAATGCCACAAACCGTTAACCTGAACACTCGATTCTTTTGTAAAAAGTAATGAGTAATGTCATTAAAATTACTGCCCAAATGTAACTAAATTACATTACAAATTCATAATGGCAAAAGTAATGCATTACATTACAAATTACCACAAAAAGTAATTCGTTACTGTAATTTCATTACAGTAATGACATTACTACCCAGGTATGTTTGTAGGAGTAACAAAAGCGTGATCAGTTTTCATTTCTTTACATCTTGCCTGATGGGATAAAACAATCTTCTGCGGCTTGCTTAAACTGCCTACGCTGCATGGAGTAGAAAGGGTCGAGGTAGTCACGGTATGGCGTCGGACGCCGCACAATTTTCGCCCTCATGTGGCCAGAGTTATTCGCGGGAACTTAAATTCGCGATTTTAGAGGAATGCGCGAAAAACGCGAAAAAAAACCACTTCTACAGTAAGCAACTGTGAGCCTTTTCTTTCTAGTTCCCGCACGAAACGGTAGCACAAGACGAGAACCTTCAAGTTCACGAGTCTCCCGTTCCAAAACACGAGAATGGAGTGTCAACGAGTCGATCATTATAGTGTTACCGAAGTACACGTAGTTCTAACGATAGAGTACAGTATATCGCTTTCACTCATAGCCACAAAAATGAAAGTAACCTTGATCAGTGTAAAAGAAAAGAAAAAGAAGACATCGCTGGTTCCGTAATCTGTCGTCAGGTGATGAATCAAGAGTGACCGTGAACACCTATTTGACTTATATGCTCAGTTATCTTCATTTCCCTTATCAAAGAGTTCAGGGACAGATTCACCCACCCAACAAAAATTGAGCCACGTTTTCCGAGACGAATTGACGCTCACCGGCTGCACGTGTTTGATCAGCTGGGTGAAAAACACGTTTCGGCAGGGATGTGTGTCGGACGTTGAACTCATGGTGAGCGCATCAAAAATAGTAGGCTGGCGAACGACCGCCGTGTACACAGAGTGACGTTCGGAGGCCAAACGTACGTACATTCCTTGACTTGCTCTCGCTAGCAAAATCTAGTGTTGTTTTGTTGCTTTAGCTGTAAAGGGACTTGATATATCGTTCTTGAAAGCTAACATTTTGTGCCGGGGCGAAGCTCTTTATGCCACATGTAGCCATGCTGACCTTCCCCTGTCACGAGAGCTTTTAAGATACATTTTCATTGAGGCAACCATGTAACACACGGTGATGGTGTACGCTTTAAGTTATAGGTCGCTTCTGTGATACTCGAAAGCTTTTCACGTCCGTCGTTTGCGTTGCACAGCGAAGTCCTATCGTCTAATACATACTAGGAATGCATTGGGTGCCTAACCACTGCATCATGTAATTGTGCTTGGGAGATGCCTTCAGCGATCTTCCCTTACCACAATGAATATGTGAGTGAACAACTGCATGAATGACGATGGGATGAGGTGATTCAATTGAATGTGGAAACGCCGGATTCTAGGGTGTTCCATGAGCTTCGGATATACATAAGGAACACAGCACAAACCAGAGCGGCTGCATTGAAAGCGCTCCTACCTTTCCTTGAAGAAACGCATCTGATTGACATTTTGTGACACTTTCTGGTCCCTCGTTTGTGCAAGGTGTTCCCACTTGTTCGAGATGTTTGTCTCCCCCCCCCCACACGAACTACTGGGTTTTCTCCCGGTTTTAATTCTTTTTTTAACTAACTGTGGCTCAGTGGTCTGGGTTAGCCAGTCTGGCTAACTTGGGACTTTCTTTCACGCCTGTACTGCACTGCACTGCGTGCATGTTTTTCTTTCATTTTTTTATTTCCTTTTTGTTTATTTTTGTTTATTTTTCAGTTTGTTTTTCGAAATAGCAAGCTGGCAATAGCCTGGCTGACATTTCCTTTTTCTTTTCTTCCCTTTTCTTTCGCTCTATTAAACATATCCCCCCCCCCCAGTCTGGCTTTTTCCTGATTTATGTCCCCACTTTTTTCTCCTCTATCACACCACATCACAAACCAAAGACGATCCTCGGAAAAATGGCATGTTCTCTTTAGGCATGGCCTCTCTATTGAACGTATTCCTTATGAGTTATGACACGCTGCCTATTTATTTTTTATTTTTATTTTTTACTTCACCAGTCCATTGTGATCATTTTGCATAGGATCAGGTTCAGGAGCTTTTATGGTGTAACGTTTTATGTTTCTACGTTTTATGCTACCCAATTCACTTCCCGACTGTTCAGGAAATGGAAATTACGGGACCGCTTGCTCATATTTTGTGGCCCCTTTCTTGCCCCTTTCTTGGCTACACAAAGCGTTTCAAGTATGCTGTTATATCGTGCAAATATTTCTGAGCAAATTGACTTTTCGGTGCTTCTCGTACTGTAGCTTATTTTCCAGAAAACTTATCACACACACGGACACAGATAAATTGGATGATGACGTGGTGAGGCATTCACCGCCCCATTGCTCTTGTGGAAGGGATGATGATGGAAAGGTGTCCTGTTAGAGTTCGTCCATCAGTACAGTGCTGGAGAGGAACTCACCAACAACTCGTGGGCCTTGCATCTGATTTCAGGGGTCCAACCATGGCCCGAGAATTTTGGCTAATTAAGTCGAACGGGTGTTGACCGACGCGTCGCAGAGTAGTTTTCATGAGGGCGCGTACCGTCCGCATACCAGGCGGATGTGATGGAGGTCACATCACAGAAATAAAATTTTAATGTCACCCTTAGTATGAGTGTTGAGCTCGAGTTTGAGGGTTTCAAAAAAGAAAGAAAAGAAGCAGAATCCGACGAATTCTGCGGTTTTCAAAAGTAGCCGCCTCCCACACAAAACGAAAAAAAAAAAAAAAACATCTTCCCCTGCCCGCATACGGTGCATAACCGCATCCTGTTCGAGTGCACAGAAGCGCAACCACACAAAATCAATGAACTCGATTACACATGTCAAAATTTATTCGTCCATCACGTTGAATTTTCCCTCGGGTGATTTTGGAAACTACGTAATTCCTACGCGTAGCGTCATGTGCCCCAAAATAATTCCCACGATAGTCTAGTGATCGTTGCGTACACGTCAACTGTTCCTACATATTCAGAAGGACAGAAGGAAGGTCGCTTGTGTTTTCATAGTGCACGTCACACCAGTGGGTGCGTGCTAGAGGCTCGTCGTAATTGGTCTGGGGCGCTGTTTGCGTGACGATTTATTTACAAGCGCCCGGACGCAGTTAATGCATTACAGAATAAATGACTACAAAAATCTGCAAGGCCAGAAAAAATGTATTGCCGATCGCCGTGTTTGGAACTCCATAACAATGCTGTACCCGCTACCGAAACTAAGTAATTGAGTACCCAGTACTCGCTACTCGACTAAAAAGCAGACTTGTACCGTAACAGAATTTCACGAATCCGAATCCAAGGAAGATTCTGCGAATCCACGAATCTTACGAATCTCGAATCTTTCGAATCCTTTGTTAATAAAAGTAAAAGGAAAAAAGCCAGGGGGAAAAACACTTCTACTACAAAGTGTCTTGAAGTAGAATTTGATATCTTTGTGCAAGGAAAAGCAGAACAAGTAGTAGTACACTTTTTCATCGACTACAGGAAATACATACATAAACTCGCGTGTCTGAATTCTCTCCATAAAACTACGAAACAATTAAAAGCAAAACCATGTTACTTTTAAGCTTTTAATGGCGGACCTTTATGCTGTGATTTTGGCGCACCGCGGACCATCAGGCCAATCGGGGCTTTCGGCGGACTATGGAGGTGTGATGACCGCTCCCGGTAGGAACGACAGCACACGAGATAGGGGTACCTTTGGGGTAGTTTGTGGAAGGAACGAGGCCAACACCAGTAAATAATGGGCACACAATTTAATCTAACACAAGAGATCTGTGCACATGCTGCCGGCTCACCACAATTGGACGTTGTCCTTGGGGCACAATCTGTGACGGCACAGTGTTGATGGACGCTGTCGAGCTGCTTGTTGAGAGGATCCACAGTCTGAAGTCCGTTTCGGGCCTTGCGACACCAGTTGTTCCGGGTTCCCCGTCCGAGCGATGACTTCTTGCTGCAGGCGGTTCTGTGACGAGTCTTGGTCGTCCGCCCTCACTTCTCCTTTCCTGGTTATGGAGCTGCTCCCCTTTTATGGACTCTCCGGTCACCGTTCGCACTCGCATCCCTTGCTTAGGGAAAAGCCGGCCAAGTAATGAAACGGCTTCCTGGAATCGGCGGTTTCATGTGAAGTCGTGATCGCCTTCCCTCTTCCCATCTGTCGCTTCAGTTTACGTGCCCTGCTAGCCTCCGCAGGCCACGGCTATTCCCTGCTTTGGGAAGAGTCGGGAAAACAGGGAAATTGCTAAAAAGAGAGTTTTCTCCGCACTATATCTTCGTGCTAGACGTTGGTTCGTCAACAGTTGACTTGGCTCTGGGTGGGGGCGTTCAAACAATGTCGTGCTGTCCATTCTTTCAAACGGCCGCTGTCACTCCAGGGGTGCTCATACACACACAAAAAAGATGCTCGTAGAAGCATACGACTGGCCTGCTCGATGGGCACATCTGGAGAGCCCATTTAGTTATTCTAGGAACCTCACTTCCTAGGAACATCACAGAGGCGCCAATTTTTTTTAGAAAAACTGAAACAAACAAACGTGGTTGGTGGATTCGAAAGATTCGATTGCCCGTTTTGGGCACTGGGATTCGAATCAGGCTTTTGGGGCAGCGCCAATATAAAAAAGAAACAAACAAACGTAGTTGGTGGATTCGAAATATTCGATTCCCCGTTTTGGGCACTGATAAAAATTCGACTCGCGACTGATAAAGATTCGACTCGCTTTTTTGACCACGGGTATTCGAATTCCCGAATCTCGAATCCCTGCCTAGGATTCGAGAATTCGTGATTTCGCGGATTCGGTTGGCCCACCCCTCATCAAAGGCAAAGCCATGTGGCTTTTAAACCTGTGATGTCGGAGCTTTATGCTGTGATGGTGGTGAAAGTGCGCGCCGTTGTCGACCTCACAGAGGTGGGCAACGTCACGACTAACGCCCTGGGGAATGTGCCGACATATGTCTGAAAACGTCTGAGGGAAAGCCCAGGAAAACGCCCAGAAAGCACAGCCGGCACCGGAATTCCAACCGGGGTACCTTCCAGTCTCGACGTGACAATGCTGGCGCGCTCACTACAGAGCACCCCGGGGCCCGCCAGCCAATCAGGCTTCTTCGGACTCCGGAGGCGCCAATTTGTTAAAGAAACAAACAAACGTGGTTGGTGGATTTGGAATATTCGATTCGCCGTTTTGGGCACTAGGATTCGGATTCCCGAGTCTAGGATTCGAGGTTTCGCGGATTTGGTTGGCCCATCCCCAGTATTTAAGTTACATATCTTAGATATAACTTGGTACCTTGCAAATACTTTGAAAGGTAAGTATTTAGTAATCTAACTTAAAACTTGGGAAACTTCTTTAGATATACTTATATGGCCGCGAAAGATTCTCTTTTGTCTCGGCAATGAGCTTTGTGCTGTATATATGCTTTAGCATCTGAGATATTTGGGGCCCTTTTGGGAAGGGTAGCGCCTCAGGTTTGGGAGCATGCATGAGGCGACGTGTTGTCCAATCATGTATGATGAGGACGAGTTAGGTTTTATTGGCGCATGAGCAAAGGCAGGATAGAAGACCACAAAGCCGTAGCGAGAGAGGGCACGTAAAATACGATCCTCAAGCTCAAGGAGGTGTTGCTCTCTTCAAAAGAAATTTGCTATAGCGAAGGAGAGAATACGCTGTCACGGAAGCTTCGCAGATTTGAGAGCTCTTCCCCACGTTTATAGAGCTCTTGTAAACGAAATTGCGCTCAAATAGTATGCTTCAAAGCCTGGAAATTTCCTTCCTCTTTTGAACCTTGCATCACAAGTCAATCAATGGTGTATCATCCTATCTTTTATTGATTGCACCATATTTACAGTGGTGCAGAAAATAATTTCGAATAACTAGTGCAGAAGTAACGTGGTACATAGCACATTGAGTTCACTCGCTGTTATCGAAAGCGTAGAGCAACCGTCAGTTGTGTTGCCTGGATTTACGCTATTATCAAAAATTAACGCGGGAGACGTTACCGATAAACTTCGACAACATGCTGATTGTGCACTCAAATAAAGTATTTCCTATTGTGAGTGGGCGAAAACGCGGCCTCACTCTGTACGTACTTTCCGTTGCTTCCGAAGACTGTTTCCGTTCCTATTCTGTTTCTTACAGCCAGAAACTGTTGAAAGGTAACGCACAACGCCACATTACTAGTTTAGCTAGAGTTAACATGTTCATTTATTGCGAATTCCACCGGTCGTTGTAGTGCAGAAAAGCTTCCGCTGACTCGAATGTGCAGGTCACGTTACATTGGTTGCTTCACTGCAACGTGCGTCGCGTTTCATTGGTGATTCCGTTCGTTTCTCAAGGGAACCAGCATCAGCATACTTCACTTCACTACGCTACACTAATTTGTTTTCGATTCTCAAGAGACCACGAATACTGAGCAACGACTGGCAGTTTCGGTTGGTTGCCGGAATAACTTGAGCAGTGAGTGAAACACGGTATGAGGACGCAGGGAAGGGTACCAGACGTATTTTCGTCACCGTGTGCTATTTCATTTGCAATATTTTCGTTTCCGTTTCTCATACCAGCCACCAGTTTTGTTTCCGGTAATGGAATGGCTGCTAGAGAGCTGTGGGTGGACAGCCCGTTCAGCTCTGTCAGCACCTCGTTTTGCCCAAGTGCTGCTTCGGTGCCGCGCGTACGTACACGAGTAATTTCGCATCGGTGAGGAGGGCAGATCTTGCAGGATATAAAATAAGATCTGTAGAAATATGTCTTTGTCTCGTAGACTGTAGTGCTCAAACTCTAGATGGGCGTGACCAGACCTCCACCCAATGTCGCATTCATAGGCGGACGCTCTCAATAGTATAGAATACTGCCATAGCTATGGTAAAATGAAAAAAAGAAAATCATAGGCCTGCGTTCCCGTGCTATGTCGTGGAGTAGTGCCGTGGGGTCTGTTATGTATGTCGCATGCGTTGACGTCATGAGGACCGGGACGAGTAAGCGATGGTTGCACCCTCGAGATCCAACATTGTGCTTTTCGTGCTCTCGTGCAGTACTCAAGGCATATATTACAGGGAATGCAGTCAGCAAAATGCAAAAATAAAACGGAAAGTTACTCATGACATCGCAGAAGAGCAATGACCCGTATCCCATACGGGACGACCGTTTTCGTTTCCGATTATGTTTCCGGTAATGGAGGACCGTGGTATGCGTTTCCAGTTCCGTTATCATCTCCATTTCGGGAATGTACCCGTTTCTGTTACCATTACCGTTCTCTGCTCTGGACTGGTTAATAAAAACGTTTGAACCTGAAATAAGCTTTCGGAAATACTGGCTAGCGTTGTGTCTCGAAAGTCCCAACTGCGGCCACACGCGAACCATTTTACACTTTTATCGGTTCCTTTTAGTTTTGGTTGAGCAGACGTAACCATTCGTACCGGTTTGGCTCGCGGTTCCGATCCCGAGCTTTTAGCAGCCACCAAACAAATGCTCTACAGACAACGAGAGAGAGAGAGAGAGAGAAAAACAGCTCCTCCCAGTGGGGACAGCCCAGAACCCAAGAGAAATAAGTGAGTTTTAGCATATCGTACGCTGTCGCCTTTGCGTACGTAAGGGATAGCGTTGGTGGTCCTGCGCACGCGCAAAACACAAGCAGAGCTTTGCGCGTTGCGCAGAACCACCACGCTATCCCTTACGTACGCAAAGGTGACAGCGTACGATATACCAGAACCCACTACAATGTCGTCGGAGAAATTAGTGAGTTTTAGTATTGCGTACGCTGTCGCCTATGCGTACGTAAGGGATAGCGTGGTGGTTCCGCGCAATTCTCAAACCTCTGCTTTTGTTTTGCGCGTGCGCAGAATCGCCAACGCTATCCCTTACGTACGCAAAGCTTACAGCGTACGTTATACTAAAACTCACTATTAATCTGGTGCACGCGTGGAATACGTTCGACCACGTCTCTCGCCATACTGTTTCGCTTATTCAACAGCGATTTATCGCCAACCACCGACGGCATGTGCGCGGCTAAAGGCTGATTCACATTACAGCGCCTTACGTGTACCTTCGTCCCATCGTTGCAATAATTCGCTGTCAGCGGACGTAACACGCAAGCGTGAACGCAGCAGTGTGAATCAGGCTGAAGAAATATTCCGTGTGAAGGACACGCGCTTCGAAAAGCAAACACGAACGTTTCAGCTACGTAACAGAAGGCTTTTATCTCTTAATAACGCTTCTTATCGTTCCACAACGCTATCAGTTGTTGCAGACATAAACACGCCTTTTTTGCGTAGTAGCAGGTGCGCTTCATTCGCTCTATCTCCCATTCTTTTGCCAGTCAATGGTGCGATATCCCAAATGTGTGGAGCGAGCACGCACTGCGTTGTACCGTAAACTCATCCAACAGTCTTAGCGTTCAAATTGTACTGGGTTCCTTTCTTTGGACAGGTCGTGAAGGATGAAGATTGCCATCATCGGTCAGAGTGCTTTCGCCAGTGAGGTGTACAAGCTACTCAAAAAGAATGGCCATCAGGTCGTCGCTGTCTTCACCGTCCCTGATCAAGGCAACAGAGAAGACGTTCTTGGTATGGGATTCCTGCTAGTGCTTATTTAATCGAAGAACGGTGTACTACTGCAAAAATATTGGCATAAACAAAACTAGCTAGCTGTATTTTCTGCTTTAAATGCTAATATTATTTGATTCTTGTACTGCAATTAGAAAAAGATACTTTAGATTCCCTGGTGTAGTTTGGCATGAACAAATGCGCTAACACACACACGCACACAAAGAACGTTAATATAATTATAGGAAAAGCATAAGAACCTAAAAATAATTATAAGCGATGATATATTGTGGTCGGTGAACGCCATTGATTGATTAATAATTCGGAGAATGTGTATGTCTCTAGGCGACAGTTAGCAACGATACGTGGACCGATTTCCTGGAGCTTTTCGGTGCCAACGAAGATGCTCTCGCATGCGTAATATATATATATATGTGCTGCATGCGTGGGCATATATATATATATATGCAGCATCACAAAAACGCCATCATAGGTGCGTTCCCAGTATTGTCTGAGCACGCTAACGTCAGCGTACACCCATGTTATTGTGTCGGTATAAAGGATGAACGCTAAAACAAGAAGTATACGTTTAAAATGAGCTTGTAGTTAATAGCCAACACGTCATTTATTTATTATATTTTTATTTATCTATTATATTTTATTTATTTATTTATTGCTGTCATTATGGAAACAGCACTGACTCTAACGTGCACGAAACGGTCTACTCAAACTCAACTCAACCGAGGGATAGCCTGTGCTTGGTTTAGTATCCTGTGGTCCCAGAATACGTGGTGCTTTTCGACTTTTCAAATGAGTTTCTCATAATACAAATCATCAGTACCGACACTACAACCACACAAAAAATGCGCAAAGCACGAGCATGCAAAACAATCCTTTGCGTTCTCGTTCCAGAAGAGACGGAAGCTCCAGCAATGATACGATTGCTCAGCCAGCTCTCATTGGCGAAAGCTGACTCCCACTTCCGGTGGTGTCGTGACGCCGAGCATTTTGTTGTTTATTTATCTATTTATTTGCCCTCCCTGATGCTGGATTTTCGGCGAAAGCCTACGCGCGAGTGTCAGAACTTGGTGTAGTTGACGCCAGAGGCGCGCGAATCGCGAGGAAAATCGCCGGTCGGGCTTTGCGCGTGCATTACAGCAATTCTACGTTCCACATTTGGATGGAATAACTTCTTCTCTTCTTTTTAAGAAATGAGAGAGGTCAGCCAATATTTCGCTTGCTACTCTTTAAAAAAATTCACCCGGACGAAAAAAATGCACGCACAAAAAGAAATACAGGATAATGAAAATGCGCCGAAGCACAGGTGACCCAGTTCCCGCAGGTTTGCGGCCTTGAGGAACTTCATAATATTTAGTGAACATAGAGAACGATCAAATTTTCTAGTTTCTAGATTAAAGGTAGTTAAAGGTAGGTGAGTTAGGTATGTCTCGGTTTTGTACGTTAGGGTGCACTCAAGTATACGAAATGCCTACAATGTGGCTTTTTGATACTTTTCATATACAGGGTGTCCCTGAAAACGTGTCATTGAATTATAATAAAAAAATTACGCCACCTAGAATCATGCGGTCAACGGCATTTGTTCTTATTAGGTTTCTGCCATCTCCTGATGTGAATGTCATGTACCCCAAGTTTAATTATGTAAACATTTGCGAAATGAACTCTGAAATTTGCCAAGTAAAGGTCACTTTTTTACCCCATCAATATGAAGAGCGTGCCGAATTCACTCAAATTCATGATAATTGACAGTGATATTCACGAGCTATCCCATCGGAAAAAATAGCCGAATATCGTGCTTTTCGGAGCACCGGACCATAACCGTGTATTCACACGAGCGTGTTTTCTGACGGCGCAGCGACTGAAGGAGCGAGAGGGGTAAATGATAAGGCGCTGAGGCTACTCCCTTTTGGAATGCCTACACAGATAGTGTTCCAATGTGCTGTCGGCTCAGATGCTGGGGAAGCCGGCGATAACGTTCGCGCTGCGGTTGAACGTTGCAGCATTAATTTTATGCGCACGGCGCTTGGTACATAATGGACGAAAGAAAGCGAAAATGTGTGGCTCTTGCTTTTCTCATTGAAGATAGTGAATGCTGCCACGAAAAGAAGCGGTTAAAGAAGCTATGGACGAATAAATGGGTGCTGAGGAAAGAGTACGGTCTGCAAAATAGCCTTCTACGGGAGCTACGACACGAGGACCCATTTGTCTACCGCAAGGTTTTGAGAATCGATGCGCCCACTTTTAAATACATTCTGCTCCGCATAGCAAAGCGCAGAAGGAGAGTATAGAGGCCAATATGCGGGACAGTATACTAGCCAGTGATCGCCTTTCCGTAACCCGTCTGCAACAGGTTCGTTCGAATTATGTGCGCTTAAACATGCCTCTAAATGCATGAAACGTTCGTAAATAAGAATGAGCGGGAAAGAGTGTAGGAGAGAGTACTGTGAAAGCTGTGCGTCGTCGTTTTTTACCGTGACTCCGCAGCAGTCTGACGGTGTTGAATGTGGTGTAAAGCAGAGACGGCTGTGGCGTAAAGGTCGCACCTTTCGAGCACAGTAAAAACAGCTTCACCGCATAGCAGGTTCTGCGTCAATCATTGCCGTGAATGATAGGGCTCTCACTTCTGATTGGAGGACAGAGTGCAGCGTACATCTTTTTGTGTCAATTGTGTGTGTGTCTGTGGTGGTCCCTCTGCCGCACGTTCCGCTAAAGCAAGAAACCTTGTCCTCTTTCTGCAGAAGGGAGGTCTTGCTCAACGGCCCATCTAATACTTTGCTCTCCCAGACGAACTCATGCACCCTCAACGCATCTCCACCCTTCATCCTCTATCCTCCATCCGTCTTGCTTTTTTTTTTTTTCGGCGAGCTTGGCTAGCTTTGGTAGCTTCCAATTCCAACGTTTCATTGGACAGGCCATGTTTTTGTGTCTGCTACTCATTCCCAGTAAAACGTCCATCGCGTATAGCAGTGGCATAGCGAGGGCGCGTTCACACCCACTCAAACAACCCTTATGATCTTTCCTGTTTCTTTTCTTTTTCTCTTTTTTTTTTTTGGGGGGGGGGGTACGTTACCGTCCCATACATACATATAAAATAATGGAACAGAAAGAAATTCACGAATTGGCACTCTTTGCATATCGCGTTATATAGGAAGCTGCCCTAGTGACTAATTATGAAATAATGTCATGACAAAGCGAGACGCCATCACGTAACGCGCGATGACTTTTTGAGCGCAATCGCTCTCCGTCCGACGAAAGGAGGTTCCAAAGCCGGCCCACAGAGTGATAGTAGAAAAAGCAACGATTGCTAAAATTGGGAGAGGAAAAGCGTTATCCCAGCGAAAGTCGGACAGGATAAGCCGAGCCTGTGTTATCTCTTTCTGCGATGCCGGGGTGGGCTGGGTTTCCAACCTCCTTTCGTCGGACTGACAAAGACTGCGCTGAAAAATTCATCGTGCGCTAATCTGTTTGAGCTCCGTAGAGCATGATGTTCGGCTATTTTTTCCGATGGGATAGTTCCTGAATATCCCTGTCAATTATCATTAATTTGAGTAAATTAGACACGGACTTCACATTGGTGGGGGTAAAAAAGTTACCTTTACTAGGCAAATGTCCGACTTAAGCTCGCAAAATTTGCATAATTAAACTTACGTTACATGACATTCACATCAGGAGGTGGCAAAAACCCAGTAAGAACAAATGCCATTGACCGCATGACTCTAGGTGGTGTAGTTTTTTTATTATAATTCAATGAGACGTTTTCTGGGACACCCTGTATGTTTCACCCGGTGAAGTTACTTATTTGAAACTTGAAATAAGACTAGCACAGTAAGGCGGTGGGTTGCAGGCAGACATTACACACAAAAACTGGTGCTTTATAGATTGATATGTAAAAATAGGGAACGCGCAATATTTCACTGAACTACGAAGTGCTACGTTAGACTGATTTCTATTTTTTAAAAACCTCTGTTTTCATGTGAGACTGAACAACGTTTCTGTTAGTTATTCATGACGGACCTCATAAGCATGTTGAAGTAGGTAGCACGATGCACAATTGGGCTAACCTATACATATTTCCTTTCTTTAAACCTACCAGCAAAGCATCATGTCGACTGTTTATGCGGCAGTTTTTATAATTGCTTGCGAAAGTGTGGAAATTTATTGAAAATTGAGGGAAAATATCTCAGCAACGATGAACTTAATTTAGAGAAAATGTTTCGCAACTCTTTATCGGAATGATAACATAACTATCGATCTTATTATCGTATCCTAACTACAATCTTGTCATCTTGTTAGATCAAAATACTATATTGCAGTTTCGATGCGCTACGCTTTCTTTCTTGCTTACTGTGTAGCTTTCGTTTGCTCTTCGCTGTGTAACGTTTCTTGATAGCCATACGCTCCTTCTATGCTCAACAACGCCTTGCAATCAGAGAGCCATATCAATATTCGCTATAGCGACTTAAAATCATTATAATCATCGGAAGTTTGACAAAGTATTTAGCAACGAAGATTAGCCACAGCGTTTTCTAAAATAAGAGCTGATATAGGGGTGGCTATCATTCCGAAATGTTTCAAATATGTAGTTTTCTTTTTTGACTATGTGCGTGTGTGTTCGTACACGTGTAGACGACAAGCGACTGGAGCGAACACCCGACCATCCCTTTCGTTGCCCGCCAGTGGAGCGCTTATCGGAGCGAGGCCACAGTAACGGGGAGGTTGTTAGATAATAGAGAGTTTTAGCAAACCGTTGATAACATGGCTTTCGTGGCTGGCGTGGACCGTATCAACCGGAACCAATCAGTAGATAAGATTCTGAGTCATACACGACTGCGATTGGTTCCGATAGGCACGATAACCTTACCAACTGTCTGCTAAAACTGCCTAATAATAATAATTCGGGGCTTTACGTCGCGAGACAACTGTGGGAAGTTGTTAGAAGTGGCAAGCATAGTACCTGCCATGCGTATGTAACGATCGAGTTTCATGTTGGCGGGGGCAGCGTAGCCAGCGGCGTTAGCATGTTCCTAGAAACGCACGTGAAATCGACCTCGCCTCTCGATCGAGCTACCTTTATTACTGCTGTCGTCGTCTGGCAAGTACCAGCGTCAATGCCGAGCGGGTTAAGGTGTCCCGCTCGTTGGTGGTACCCAAGGTCGTGTTGAAGACTGGGAGGTGATGGGTTCGAATCCTACCACCAGCTGTGCTGTCTCAAGTTTTCCTTGGGTTTTCTGAAGACTTTCCAGACGAATGTCGGCACAGTTCGCCCTGAAGTCTGCCCAGGACGCATACTAACCCTTTGTTCCCCACTCCTTCCTGCTCTCCTCTCTCCATATCTGTAGGCTTGTCATAGCCACTGTTGCTTCGCGGCGCTAACACGGAATGAAAAAAAATCATCTGGCAAGCGCAGTCCACATAAAACACGTTCTGCATGTAGTGTGCACGTCCAGTTCACTGAGACATGTGCCGTGAACCGCGTTTTCACTGTTCCTGGCCACTACGGAAGATTATGCCCCTTTAAGAATGAAGGCCGACTTACTTAGTGTCGATGAACTTAGCGTGAGGGTAAATGCAACCATATCAAAAAGCGCAGTGACGCGTGCGAGTTGGGGCGTCATACGCAAGGTTCATTGCGCATGAGGTAACAGAGACGACACGACCACTTTCGTTGTCTCGTCTGCAACGATATTCCAGCGTTCAAAATACCAGATCTCCATTTTAAACAAAATCCCAAATTACAACATGAAAGCAATATCTCTAAGAATGACCGTGTTTGATAATAGGATATCAAGCAGCAACGTGACACTTTCGCGGCTTTCGATGTTCATCCAAGTCGTTTTAGCGAATGAAATTCACAGTTTAGCGACGGTAAGCCTTAACCGAGCGGATGCGCTGGAGCAGACGTTGGTTAAAGGGGTTGGGTAAATCTACTCCAATTTGGGTTTCCGTAGATGTAGTTCATTACATCATGGACGCATTGTACTACACGCGAGAATACTACGGAAAAAGAATTATTCTATCTGTCGTACTTAGCGAGATACAAGCCCTCGAACCATGGAGGAAAGAAGAAAAGGAGGCGCCCCAACGGCTCTTCCGCAGAAGAGAGAAGCGAGGGCAAGTGACGTGACGATAGGAGATGAGATATAGCTTCTTTGGAGCTACGCGAGGGGTCACGTTTCCTCAATAGTCTAATAAGGTCGCTTAACACACGCCACCTTGGGGGTCACTTCGACGCGCTAACCACCACACCTCTCCAAGTATTCCGAAACTATGCGTTGGGGGCACCCATAGAGATGTATGTAACCGAAACCGGAAGGCGAGCGGTGATGTCACTGGTAACATGTCGTGGCCCCCAATCTCGGCTTCACTTCTCGGAGCAATAGAGCTCCTCCTCTCTTTCCTTCCTCCATGCCTCGAACACACTCCCGAGCAAAGCGCAGAGACGTCAGCGAGCTCAGAGTTGCGTACATTCCCATTGGCTGTCGTAAGCACGTGACTTCTTGTGCGCCGCCACACTGGAGGCGACGAGGGCTGTGGTGTCAGAGCCGCATGAGTTTCACTAGGAGGCGAGCAGTTTTCATCTTCACCACCACTACCAGGAGGTGACCGGGGTTCGAATCCGGGCGCCACTACCACCTCATCAGTTTCGGTATTCACGGTGGCCATTTTCTCCGCTTCTGATACCCTATTTGCTGGGAAACTTGCAATGAATGTTCACATCGATGCGAAGACTCGTCGTTTGCAAGGTCGTCAACCCACAAGGACGGCTATTCGCGTTTTGCATGACCTGTAGGTGGCGCATCTAAACTCCAACGTGGCGGACGTATCCAGGTTGTCGGATAGTTTCGATTTTGAGATTTCTGAACTGCAATGTTGATTCGCGATGCGTTGAAGGCGAACAAGTATTAAACGCTAGCTCATACAGGGTGTTTCACCCAAAGTGATAAAAAATTCTAATTGACGACGTACTCCTCGGAGGATTCTGGGACTTTCGGCAATTACCTTCTGGGAACTTTTGCCACCATTGAGGAAGGCTTTGGACAATTTTTAATTGCGGGAAATTTATATTTTCAATTGAACTTTGAAAATTGCCAAACGCACCTCATTTTTTTTTTTACAGTAATATGAAGTCCTCCATGAATAACTGCAGACTCAACAGAAACTATGAGCACTATCGCAACAGAAATGGACGAAAAAATTTAGTAAAAATTACGCTTTAGCCCCGCCTGCTCGATTTTCGCAAAGCAGTGAGAGCGAAATGTAAGTCTAGATTAGGAAGTGTCCTCGCCTTTATTTGTTTTGCCTTCTTTTTGATAACACGGTTGTTTTGTTTTCTATGTAATAAGATGGTCGTCATCAGCATCTAGGTCAAACGGGGAAAAAAGGTAAAACAAGAGGCGGGAACTCCCCCTCCTCTCCCCGCATCTTCCGTGCGCTCTTCTTTGCGACAATCAAGCAGGCAGGGCTAACGCGGAATTTTTCGTAATTTCTTTTTTTTTTCTATTTCTGTTGCGATACTGCATAGTTTTTGTTGGGTGTGTGGTTATCCGTGGAGGACTTTATACTTCTGTTAAAAAAGAAAGTGAGATTTGTTTGGCAATTTTCAAAGTTCAATGATCTCTTACAGATAAGATTTTCTAAGTGTGTAGCGCGCGTACGAATGTAGTTTTTTTATTACAGGGTAATGTTTCGACACCCGTGTGCAGAGGTGGGCACCCTCGCGAGGGCTTGTAAGGGTGAGGGCTCCCTCACCCTCACCTCACCCTCACCTCACGGAATTTGAGGTGAGGTGAGGAGCACCTTTTGGAGCAATTGGTGAGGTGAGGAAAAAATCTTCCTAGAAGACGCTGAGGTGAGGTGAGGGAAAGTTTCCTTGGGAAAGACTGAGGTGAGGTGAGGAAATTTTTCAGAAATAATGTTGATGTGAGGTGAGGAAAATTTTCTGAAAACTTTTTGAGGTGAGGTGAGGAAATTTGTTCTCCAGAAAGGCTGAGGTGAGGTGGGATGAGATACATTTTCTGAAATTTTTTAGGTGAGGTGTGGTGAGGGAAATTTTGTTAAAATTTTCTGAGGTGAGGATTCCTTTTTCATGTGAGGTGAGGAGGTTTTTTCGTGTGCCGAGAGAAGAAAAGGGAAAATTTGTCCGAAAATTTTGAGGTGATATGAGGAAGTTGGCAAAAGGTAGTTGTTAGGGCTGTCTTCTTTACTTTATTTGTTTTTTCAGTGACTGTTGTAAACCGAACGACGCGAGTCGTTGCACTTCACTATCAATAATCGCTGCTTATTGGCTGGTCCTGAGTCCTGACGATGGGTCTAGACTCTGGCTGCTCATCCCACAAAAAGTAGGGGGCAATATGGGCACGACATTGGGTGCGCTGATGACGTGACACTCATACGATTATGATTCACAAGGCTGCGCTTCGATTCGACCACCACTGTAGCGCTCAACCTATCGGATGCCATGCGAAGGCGGTGAACGAGACAATTAGCAATGCACCTGCCATCCCACTAGCTGATGGCGAGCGGCCATGATATAATGCGTAGGACATGATCCGTAAATAATTTTAGCTATCATCGCCATTCATCAGGTACTCACCGCAGTCGTGGCGCTTTCTGACCTCTGTTGCGCTTGCGCCACAAACACCTACAGTCACAATCTACCGCTGAAGCAGAGAGTCGGGACCTGATGCTTTCGTCTCGATAGTCGATACTTGCTTTACGCTGCGTACTTTCGTCATTTAAAAAATTGAGAAGCGTCGACCTTGAGCAGGGAGGGGCACCCTCCTAACTGCAAGTGAGGTGAGGGCGCCTTGAACCCCCTCACCTCACGGAAATTGGGGTTGAGGTGAGGGAAAATTTTTTTATGGAAGGCTGAGGTGAGGTGAGGGAAATTCTCTGAAAGGTTTTGAGGTGAGGAAATATTTTTTCACTAAAGGCCGAGGTGAGGTGAGGAAATTTTTCTGATAATGTTTTGAGGTGAGGTGAGGGAACTTCTCCGAAAAGTAGGTGAGGTGAGGTAAGGACAAAGCTCCGTCCAGGAAAATCGAGGTGAGGGCAAAGACCGTGAGGAGTTTTGCCCACCTCTGCGTGTCACTGGCGCGCATGTTTTGGGGAAACCTTAACGAAACGTCGTATTCTTTCTGCATTCATTCCCCAGTGATTTGTCGCGGTGAATCAAATGCACAGTCACAAAACTGACTTGGTATTCGCGTTTTTCGCCAAATCGACGCCGCACAGCGGAGAAAAAAGGGACTAGCCGATCCAGGTACACACGGCCGACGACCCCGCGTTCATTTGCGGAAACCTTGCTGCTTTTCGCATGGGTCGCTGAGCTGCACCTGTATTTTGCTGTTGAAATCATGGATGAAGGAAACAGTGCAGACAACGACCAGCAAACTAAACCAAACGACTTTTGTTCTGTGCCACAACGCGACTATGCGCGCCGAGGGGACAGTAGTTTGTCTTTCCACGTTTTCTTCTTTCCACACATGGAACACCGCCTACTTTGACGCATCCTCGGAAGAGATGGATTGAGCGACGCAAAATCAGCAAACCTGTTACATCAGCAATGCTTATGTGTGTATTGCAGAGCTCTAGGAGCGGTACTGCCTACATATCTGATGAACGTTCTTTTTCTTTACTTTCTTTTTCTTTTTTTCTTTTTTTCTGAAGTACACTTCTGCGCAACTCACGTCAGGAAGGGAAGCAAAACCTAGTCTAGGCAAAACACAACAATATTTTTCAAACTTGAGTAGCCATTATGTGCAATAAAGTACAAGGGATAGCGCGAAAACGTATATCAAGTCCTTTTGTAACTGTGCATTTGAATCAGCGCGTCAAATTACTTGGGAAAGAATGCAGAAAGAATGCGACGTTTCGTTAAGGTTTCCCAAAAACATACGCATCAGTGACACACGGATGTGGCAACATTACCCTATAAATTCTAAACTACATTCGTACACGCGCTACACACTTAGAAGATCTTATCTGTAAGAGAGCATCAGCACAGATATCCTGTGCTTGCATGTCTCTGACATTCCTGCAGCACGGGACACTCACTGCTTGCTATTTCGGCCTCGCAACCGGTAAACGTGAAATTCATCTTCACGAAGTGTGGTTCATCAAACACGCCGGAACTTCGCAAATATTACGCGACAACTATAGCCTTCTCTTTGGACAACTCGGTTACGCCTGTCAGAAGTATATGAGCAGCGTTTAATACTCGTTCGCCTTCAACGCATCGAGAATCAACATTGCAGTTCAGCAATCTCAAAATCGAAACAAAGTGACAACCTGGATACGTCCGCCATGTTGGAGTTCAGATGCGCCACCTACAGGTCGTCGAAAACGCGAATACGTTTCGCGCTATCCCTTGCGCTTTCTTACACATAATGGCTACTCAAGTTTGAAACTGGTTCTGTTGTGCCCAGAAAAGGTTTTGCCGAAGACTAGGAGGCGGTGGGTTCAAATCCCGCAGCCGGCTGTGCTGTCTGAGTTTTCCCCTGGGTTTTCGCAAGACTTACCAGACGAATGTCGGAGAAGTTCCCCCTGAAGTCGGCCTAGGACGCTTATTAACACCCCCCCCCCCCCGGGCGTCGTATTCTAGGCGATGGCGGCGTCAGACTGACCGATTCGAAGTTCTGAACCTGCGGATTCTTATCTATGGAACTTCAGGATACCCCTCAATGCGGCCGTTCCTTCAAGCGCCTCAGCATGGCGTATATTCAGCGGACGACTCCGCACAACGATACTGACTGGAACGCACAATGATATATGTCGTTAATGTTCAACATCAGTTGTTGCTGGAATGCAATTCAGCGTAGAAGACTAGACGAGAATAAAGGGCATCTGAATTGGCACTTAGGTTAAAATTGTGCTGTTTGAGTAGTAAGTTAGTGGTAAGTGGTAGTGGTTAGTAGTAAGTGAGTGAGTAAGTAACTTGTTACTTACGGGTAGCGAGAACTCGTTCCTTTTCCTTTTCAGTAACTTGTTTCGTAGTTAGTTTCTTTGTCCTGAGGTACAGAGAAACTGCATTTCCTTCCGTTTTTTCCGGCAAGGTGTACATGTCTTACTGTAACGACTTCTTTTTTCTTCCTAATCTATATCTATCTGCTCAGAGGTGGGTGGGTGGGAGAGTTAGTTAGTTAGTTAAATAAGATCAACCTAGGAGCTATTACCAACCCACCATGGGTGCTACCTGCTCCATCGCTTAAAAGTCATTACGGTCGTTAGGAGCTAACGAGTGGCGGGAAATTCAAAAAGATGGGCACGTGACACATTGCGCGTGACGTATACCACGCCATTCACGTATCGCGCGAAGAGCACCGTGCACGTGTTTTATCACGTGCCCTTCTCGACGAGGAGTGTCCTACCCCTCGTTAGCTCGTAACGCGTGCAAGCGATTAAGCCCATTACAAACTCTAAATCACAGCGGGATCCCTCACATACTCACGGGCACTTAATCAATGGAGCGGGAAAAGATAATAGCGCACTACAGATCTACAAAATACGGTGTCGGCAGTTCACACTAAAGGGAGTTCGTACTTATTGTACGGCTCGGGACAAAAGTTGAGGAACACCGGGGTGTCGCATTTGTCCATTGGCGCCACACACTAGCGGCAGACAGGAGAGAACACAAGCACTAAGAGATGGATAGAAGAGCCGGAAACCCGTTTCTTATTCTATCTCTTTCTGATATCTAGTAGGTGGCGGCTTCGGTGATGAAATACGCCAGTGCCGTGTTCCGTAAATTTTTGTCCCAAGCTGTACTTGAAAAGTAATGCGTTACCCGTAATGCATTACATTTTGATTGAGTAATACGTCACAGCATTACTCATTACTTGAAATGAACGTTCTCGCATTATCCCGACGGTTAAAAATCATACTGTGTCGAGCCACGGAAAATCCCTGGTTTTTCCAAGCCGTCTTTAACAATGACCCGGAGGAGAACCAAGCGTGAGATGTTGTGAACAACAACGAAAGAAAAGGATAATAATTGGGAGTAGATTTACACGTAAGGTGAGTCAGCCTATTTGTATGGCGACATGCTGCAAGAAAAGGATGTTTCATAATAAATAAGGAACTTTTAAGCCATGTGCACACATCATATGAATAAACGCGAAAATATATTATAATTGCCATATAATCCTGTTTGCACAAGACATTATTGGGTGAGCAGCACTTAGTAGCAATTGTGGTGGCTGCAAAGTAAGAATGTTCACACGTATTAAGCAATCGAGTGATTTATTTATTTCACACGAGAGAACTGATGTTCTGAGGCTGGAACAACAGTGACTTTTCATCTTTCATTATTTTACGACCGGCAATATCGGGGTCCTCCTTCTCCGGTAGGCCAATAGGTGTCCAGATGATGCCATCACCCTTTTTATCCTCTAAGGCTTTTTGGTCATAGGAGAATTAACGAAAAAAAAAAATGCTGCTGTAACGAGCGATTGGCTGTTTTTGTCTCGCACTGTACACCAAGTACTACTGCGCTGGGATAAATGTAAAATACGCTTTATGCATTTGCACAAATTCACTGGCACCGATTTGGGGAATATTGGAGTGATTGATACCCGTGATGCAGGACTTTATTAGACACCCAGAGAATGTAATGCCAGAGTAATGGCATTATGTGGCCAAAGTAAGTGAGTAATGGTAATGCATTACAAAATAAATTTCCCCACCTCTGTATCTACTGTGAAAACATGTCGCGCGAGCGCTACATGTCCCATATAATCTTTTTCTTTTACTAATAACGCTTTTTGTTTATTGTGTAAACCGCTTAAGCCGCAAATGTATCTGGCGCCCTTTCACTGGTCCTTTAACCTCTCTACTACACCAGCCTATGTGACATGGTTAATGGCGTAGTTTTTGAAGCACGCCAATCACCGTCATTGGGACAGAGTGTATGCCGTCAACCCTGGATTTATGAACGGTTCACTTTCCTGGAAAAATCGTTCGTATATCGAGGGATTTATAAATGGACGTCTGAAATGACGGATGAGTGTCGTGACCCATAGGTAACCGTTCATAACACCAGGGAAGTACTTGTTAGTACACATGCCTTCCAGAGTCAATCCAAGCTACCCTATTCCGATCTGGGTCGGTAGCGCGAACGTGTCGTCCGGGAGCGAGCGTACGTGGTATATGACGCAACGTAACGCTAGCGATGAGAATTTGGTATTCCCGACGCTCCAAACGCGTCGCCCGTAAACTACGGTGTCACTCACGCGAACGACAGCCTCGGTAGTCGAGATGACTGCAAGTTACATCACGTGGCTGCTACCAACACCGCCGCGGTCGGCGCCCCCTGCCTTGACGTCAACGTCGCTGAGCCACAGCCGGGGGCTGATCCAGACCCTCACTTTGGGGAGGGCGGGGGGACGTTTTCCGCCCGGATGGCGGAAAACGTCATCATATCTCTAGGGCTTGTGTGCATACGTGACACCTTTCCTATGTCTAGACACGTCCTGTGGGCTCTGTTCCCTTGGAAACAACGTGCATCAGTTTCAACTGTTTACGATTTCTTTCTCGACAAGTATTGTATGACGAGGAAAAATAGCGAGTTTTAGTGCATCGTACCCTATTGCCTTTGTGTACGTAAGGTACGTTGGTGGTTGTGCGCACTCGCAAAACAAAATACGCAGAATCAACATGCTATCTCTTGCGTACGCAAAGGCGATATCGCGGTGGTTCTGAGCACAGCGCGAAGCTCTTCGTTTTGCGCACGCGCATAACCACTAACGCTATTCCTTACGCACTCAAAGGCGATAGCGTACGATGTACTAAAACTCAGTAATGTCTCTTTGCAGCGACGACAGCGCAGGCGGACGGAACGCGCGTCTTCAAGTTTCCTCGGTGGCGACTCAAGGGCAAAATCCTCCCCGAAGTGTTGGAAGTGTACCAGTCCACGGGGGCGGAGCTCAACGTGTTACCCTTTTGCACTCAATTTATTCCTATGGAGGTTATCACTCTCCCCAAGTACCAGTCCATAATCTACCACCCCTCTTTGCTGCCAAGACACAGAGGAGCATCTTCTATAAACTGGTAAACACTGTCTTGTACTGTGATGGGGTTCCGAGAAACATTCCATGTTCATGATGTTTTGAGAGCTCACAAAGACTAGATATTCTGCTTCGTGGGAGCTACAGTCACTATATAAGTGACTGTAGCGGGAACGGATGAATAAAGCCTGGCGCAGGGCACGTAATTTCTGGCAAGTACCTTCTCTGGCTGTGCATTGACATTTCCCATGCAGATGGTGAGTCAGTATGCACAGCCAGAGCGTAATGTGGAAAGCTCGTTTGGAAACGACGGAAAACTAGGTGATCTTGCCACTCTTCGACTGCTGTTGCAGGTGTAACCCGCAAAGCAATTATATATACTCGCAGACCGTTATGAGTAGGATTCCGGTTTTTGGATTTATCCCCCCCCACCAAAAAAAAAAAAAAAAAGGTGAAAACGTAAGCTGGTAAAATTTAAAGCAGTTCGTACTTCTCAGAAAAAAATACATCTTCGGAAGTTCGAATAACCGAGTAGCTCAGCAAGAGAAGCCGTGCCGAGATGACTGGTTGACGTTGTTGGTTTGCTTTGTCGTTTCCTGTGTAGTACAGTAAACTACAGTGGTACTTCGTTCTACGTTCGTTCTTGTATGGGTTTCTACAGGTTTGCCATTCACTTTATAGCTCCTTTAATGCCACAGCCCACTAGTAAAAAATGATTGAGATGAGTAAAGTAGTCCATCGATGTCCAAGATGGGTCACCGCTATACGGTCCGTGCTGACATCGCGCGTAAAAGCCCTTTGTCCGCTTCGAAATCGTGGATATAGCGGCAGCGGTAGTATACACAGATACACAGACACGACGACTGAATCGATGAGTGCCTTCGTCATACCTGCCTGTGGTGTTGAAAGTGGAGTGCGTTTGTCCCATGCGACATCGTCGACAGCAGCTGAACTGTACGCTCTGCTCATGGCTATGGAATATATAGCGTCGGCTCATTCACGGACCAAGTGGGTTATTATCTCGGTTTTCCAGGCTGCTCTGCAGTCCCTTGTTTCTGCAGGAACTACCAGCCCTTGCAACCCTGTAGTTGCTAATGTAAAACTACACGCAGAGGCGGTGGCTGCTGGACAAGACATGTTCTTTCAATGGATTCCAGGACACTGCGGCATACCTGGGCATGATGCGGTTGATGCTGCGGCACGCAGAACACATCAGAAGCGTGCGTCCCGACTCATATACTTCACCAAGTCCGACGCTAGGGCCATGTTGACTGTGTTGTGTCGCCAACCGGCTGAGGCACAGTGGCTCTCTGGCGGGGCTCGCGCTTCGCTGCTACATCGCTTTGACCCGGAACTTGCATCTACTTTTCCGACATCGTTCCCTAGGCCGTTTGCGTCACTTTACCACCGCCTCCGCCTCAACATGCCCTGCAGCCGACGTCTTCTTCACAAGCTTGGAAAGGCGGATTCACCCAACTGTGGCACCTGTGGGACTGTTGAGGACACTGGACATATCTTATTATCCTGTCCACGGTATCAGCAGCACAGAAATCTCTACAAGCTTCCTTAGCTCGGCTGGATGGCAGACCATTTGATGTCGTTAAGGTTCTGGGCCCTTGGACACCCGACCATCAGTTTCACGCCATGCAAGCATTTGTGCGATTTTGCGCAGACTCCAAGTTGGTGGACACAGTGTGACTGACAGTGTGTGTGGACAGTGTTTGTGAGTGACTGATTGAGAGTCTTTGTCACTCATTGATTTGATTGTCGATAGCCATTTGTGTTTTCCAAAGTGATCTGGAGTAGCCGGCTCTCGTAATCAGTGCCTGTTTCTCAATTTTTTTCTTTTCAACTCAATTCAACTCGTGGATATATTTTATCACAGCGCCGAACTGCCGATGTCTTGATTGGGGGTGCCACGGCCCCGGTACTTTAGGAGGTAAACTAAACGATCGGCTGTCCAGTACTGTCAGCCGCGACAGAAAAAGGCGGCGGGCTCTGCTGTAGCGTTTGCACGACATTATGTTGTGTTCCATTGCCTCCAGAAGACCACACATAGAGCAGTTGGGGAATATGCCTTCTCGATCTTATGTAAGAAGCGTCCGCTGTAGGGGACGTCGGTCCGGAATCAGTCGAATAATATCTCGTTCGGCCAGTGAAGCGACGCAAGTATACAACAAATATCAGGTCCTGCTCAGTACCCCGCTCAGTATCTCCTTGCAGTTCCACCAAGCCAAAGGTTTCCGTACACTGTCTTGCTCGTCGGTAGCTCGTTTCAATGTCATCGATGTTTCGTCCCACTCACCTGTCGTAGAACAGCGTCAGTGTCATGGTGTGTGGACCTAGATCAGGTACGCAGAATACATCGCCTATCCAGCCACACAGAAGCAAAATATTTCCAAAAACTGTTCCTTTTGCACGTTTCTGTATGATAGGCAAAATATCACCTCTGTGTCATTGCTCAACGTTATCGCGCGTCAGCGTTCGGTCAAGCTCTCCGTTTGTGGGCCAACATCCCCTTAGTGTCGTATCCCCTCAGCTTCGGCCCTGACCTCGTATGCGCTACCTATGCAGACACTTCACTTCGCCACTGTACAAACGTTCATTCTGTGTCTTCGGAAAAAGAATGACGTGCCAACAGTTGTGGCCCGTCAATTGACCGTGCACCACACCCACCACCGGCATCGAGCTCAAGTATACACTGATGCTTCGGTCTCTGGAGGTGGGTCGTCTGCCGCCTTTTACATCCCAGAGAATGGAATTGAGCACGGATACAAACTCCCCCTCGTCTAATCTGCGGAGACTAAGGCATTCGCAATAATGGCCGCCTTGAGACACGTCTCCTCGTTGGCGCCCAGGGTCTGGACGATCCTGACCGACAGTAAAGTGGCTCTGGAGGCGCTGGCTCCTTACTCCGCTGCAGTCGTCGCTGACACCTACGCCACGATCATCGCCCTGCACTACGAACTTGTATCCCTGGGACACGGCGTGGTATACCAGTGGATTCCGAGCCATGTCAGAATTTCTGGCGATGATCGCGCTGACACTCTAGCTCGGCATGACACCGATACTGAGCAGCCCACTGTTCTTCCTCTTACGCTCTCTACAGGGTGTCCCAGAAAACGTGTCATTGAATTATACTAAGAAAACTACACCACCTAGAGTCATGCGGTCAATGGCATTTGTTCTTACTGGGTTTTTGCCACCTTCTGATGTGAATGTCATGTAACGTAAGTTTAATTATGCAAATTTTTGCGAGCTTAAGTCGGACATTTGCCACTTTTTTACCCCACCAATGTGAAGAGCGTGTCTAATTTACTCAAATTAATGATAATTGACAGTGATATTCAGGAGCTATCCCATCGGAAAAAATAGCAGAACATATGCTCTACGGAGCTCAAACAGAATAGCGATGAATTTTTCAGCGCAGTCTTTGTCAGTCCGACGAGAGGAGGTTGGAAACCCAGCCCACCCCGTCATCGCAGAAAGAGATAACACAGGCTCGGCTTATCCTGTCCGACTTTCGCTGGATAACGCTTTCCCTCTCCCAATTTTAGGAACCGTTGCTTTTTCTACTATCGCTCTGTGGGCTGGCTTTGGAACCTCCTTTCGTCGTACGGAGAGCGATTGCGCTCAAAAAGTCACCGCGCATTATGATCCGGTGCTCCGAAAAGCACGATATTCGGCTATTTTTATTTCCGATGGGATAGCTCGTGAATATCACTGTCAATTACCATGAATTTGAGTGAATTAGGCACGCTCTTCATATTGGTGGGGTAGAAAAGTGACTTTTACTCGGCAAATTTCGGAGTACAGTTCGCAAATATTTACATAATTAAACTTGGGTTACATGGCATTCACATCAGGAGATGGCAAAAACCTAATAAGAACAAATGCCGTTGACTGCATGATTCTAGGTGGCGTAGTTTTTTATTATAATTCAATGACACGTTTTCTGGGACACCCTGTATGTGCCAGCTCAAAATCCGCCGCTTCATTGCCAACTGCACGCAGCTTTTCCAACAAGAAGGTATACGCACCAATGCCTTCCTGCGATCCATTGACCCGCTAATGATGCATGCTGTGCATGGCCGCATCCCGTTGAGGAGACGTTGCTTCCTCGGCTGCGGCTGAATGTGGCATGCACGAACTCCACTCCTCCTATTTAATATGCGCCAGCTGCCTTCACCTCTTTGTCCCTCGTGTCATGTAGAAGCAGACGTGCAACGCATCCTCCTTGCCTGCCAGCGGTACGAAGGTCACCGGTCTAGTCTTAGGCGCCGTCTCGCTCATCTGGGCTGCCGATAACTTTCCTCCCGGTGCTACTTTGCCCTACTTGAGCACGCTGAAGTCACGTCTGCGCTGATACGATTCTTTCGGAAAGCTAAACTCGTGGACACTCCCTGATATCTCCTACATGACTGCCTGCACAGCGACTAGTGTAGGAGCTGTCTTTTTTCTCTTTTGTCTCTTTTCTCCATAACTTTTTGTGTCTCTGCTTCTTCTTCTTCCTTTTTTATCGTCATTGAACATATCACCCCCCCCCCAAAAAAAAAAGAGAGAGAGAAAGAATCGCTTGAGGCGATTTCAAAGGTCATTGTGTTACTTTCACTGGATTGAAGATGACACTGAGTAATTGGTGCCATTATGTACCTTATTTCACTCAGGACCTTGATTGAAGGCGACAAGAAAGCAGGATTCAGCATCTTCTGGGCAGACGACGGACTGGACACAGGACCGCTGCTGCTGCAACGTCAGTGTGACGTCGACCCGAACGACACGGTGGACAGTCTGTACATGCGGTTCATGTATCCTGAAGGAATAAAGGCTATGGTAAGCGTATATCACCACTGACGCCCGTGCTTGCGGGCAGACGTTCCCATTTGACACGTCCGAAACACCAAAGACAGGATCCAGATGACTGAGGGGAAGCATGTGCTCCCTGTGCACGCGTAAAATTACTTTGTAGGAAGTGCCTTTGACGTCGGTATTGAAGGTACAAAACGAGGTAGGAGTTTGGTAAACATTCGAAGCGCATGCCGGTGCAGAACACAGTCTCTTTATTCATGGAACAAAGCAACGAGTACATACCGAGGTACGACACCAGTAGTAGCCCACTGACTCCCTTCTTTAGGGTATTAGGGTAAACGCTTTTGAATGCTACTGATCACAGGCTCCTGGAAACTTTCGGAGGAATTCACGACCTTCATCCAGTTTGTCGCACATTACGTCATGCACGTGAAGCTCGTACAGCCTGGTACCAGATTTCCGACATTGAGTCCCTGCTTATTCCGTCTTCAGGGTGACGCAGTGGAGATGATAGCCAGCGGCACGGCACCAAGGACTGTTCAACCAGAGGAGGGCGCTTCTTATGACCCTATGCTCAACAAAAAAGAGCTCAGCAAGGTACAGTAGTCTCGCTTATCATCACACACCACATAACCAAGGTACATAACCAGCGACACAGCATTATCGCACATTTGAGCTCGATTGAGTGACACGTAAATTAGGCTAAAACGAGGAACTGCTTTCAAATGTCCACCAAAGTGTAAACATGCGAGCGCATAGAGAACAACGCTCGTTTCACGTCGCAGGGTCACGTGCTTTGGAGCAATGAAGCTGATGTCAGTAGGTACTGATACATGCTGGCGAGATAAACCGCTTTCTGGCCCAAGTAAGCTCCCGGAGGTTGTCTTTTCGTGCGGTCATTATGCGCGGGGTACAGGTTACGGGTCATTTGCATAGCAAAATTTGGCAATGAATATTTCAACGTTGATCTCAAGAAAAAAATATAGGAATAATTGGAGTAGATTATTGCGTATAAGTGAGGGTGGCAACAGGCTGCTTTAGTGGGTGCGGGTTTACCCGTGCTATCCGTCTACGCATTGCGGGTATACCCGCATTTTAAACACAACCCGCAGCGACACTGATTTTCTTCCCGCAAATCTCAAAACTGCGCGTGTATACCCGCACTCACCTCTTCTGGTACTTTGTTTGTTGATTTGTTTGATCTGATTTATTGTTGGGATTGAGGATTTATCCGAAAAACGTACGTCGCTGATATTTAAAAGATTTTGGCTTTATTCGAAAAATTTCACTTATGTGAGTCCCAGTAGAACCATGCCCTGACGACTAGATGACGAGGTTTGTATTTTGTGTGTGTGGAGATTACCAATCTCCGCGACAAGGATTGGTGGCTCGCTTTTCCTAAATCCACTGTGCAGCAGCCTTTCATTTAATAATGCGCCAAGCATCCGTGTTATTTATTTATTTTATTTTATATTTATTTTACCCTCATAAGTGGCTGGAACGAGCAACAAAAAGCCACAGCGCGTGGCTTGACGAGGTCATTGGTCCCATACAACAGCTGCAGAGTCACATGCACTTCAATAATAATAATAAACAATAAGACTAAACAAATCAGAAACAATAATGAAGTATGATACACTATAAACATCTCACCAAAATAAAAGAAAAGAAAAACAGCATAAAAGAAACAGAAGAGACAAAAAATGCAACTTTGCAACTCATAGTCAATACAGAGACTGTAATACACTATAAAACAGCTCACAGGTTATACAATCACTATGTGGAGAGGAAAAATATTAACTCCATTTGAAATATTGTTATGCGGGAGAACTCCATCCTTACCTGGAGGCTCCTCGACATTGGAGTCACTGCAGAGGGTATCCTATTTACTGATTCTGCTCGACATGCGGGCATTTTGAAATGTCTAACATATAAAAACAAACGCCCTGTATACTGATCAACGGGCGCAAACCTGGCGGGCCCTTCAATTTCTGCCGTAACAGTGTGCTGCATGCACTGTACAACATTAATTAATATTAGGCTGTGCATGTAGTTCGAGGTTGGAAGCCCCTTCTCGAAAAACCGCCAGTGCTAATCAATAAGGAAGCAACACGAGATTAATAATAGCACCGGTCGGGTGCATCGATGCTCAGTCGCTCTTCGACTCGACCATCCTGTGTTACATAAACTGTGACTAAATGGTGTCACTCTACCTTCCAATCGAATACATCCAAAGTAATGTAAAGTGAGGAGAGGAGAGGTTTCGTTTATTGCCAGTAACAGTAGCAGTGGCTCAGTAATGTGACTCAAGCACAACAACAACAACAATAAATGAAGAGGTGATGATGACATGGGATGTTCCTCCGTGGTAGCCACAGGACACTATACCCCACTTCACAGTGGTTAATATGAGAGGATGAATCATGGTGAGATTGAAGCGACGACAGGTCGGAGTGACTCAAGCAGCTCACAATTCCAGGTGGACTTTTCCAAGCTGACCGGAGAAGCGCTGCACAATTTCATTCGCGGGATGGACAAGGTACCGGGAGCCTGGCTTGTTCTGGATGGCCAGGTAAGACCTCGGAGAAGAGGAAATGATAATGATAGTTCATCGCTTTACGTCGTGAGACCAATATGATCATTGACATAAATTCGCCAAATTAAAGTTGATTGTTCGCGTTCCTTATGCATTTGTGTATGAAAAGATGTCTCAAATGTCACGAATACTCCCCTTTCGAAGCATCATGTGCAATTAACCCGTTTGGAGTCTTGTTTCAAGTGCTATTTAAGGAAATTCCGTCATGAACTTGCTGTGTAAAATTTTCAGGAAACGAAGGTGTTCGGATCAATGTTGTGGCCGAATGGAGCCGTCAGTGGAACAGAAATCCAGGTAGAAGGAATGTCAAAACCTGGCATCATTCACGACGCCGGTCTTCTGCTGTGCGGATGCGACGGTCAGCTGGTAAATATGACACGTCTAAAAGATTTATTCGGATCTTATTGCACGTAAAATAAATGATTTGTTTATTGCTCTCACTCATAAATTGGCATTTAAATTTTCTTCATGAGCACTGCGTTCCCAAATTAGTGCTTACTTTCTTACTTCGCAATCTTTACTCCTTACAGTCTTACTTTACAATCTTTACTACTTACAATCTTTACTACTTACAATCTTACTTTACAATCTTTTAGATTGTATACTTACTATTTCGTTGCAGATATTTGGTAACTTTTCGCGAACTGTTTCAACGGTTATGAATATGAGATGAACTTAATCATTTATACGTTAAATGAAACCCATAAAAATTCTGACACTCATCGAATGACTTCACGCTAGCATATATGTATGAATTGTTATATTTTGTTCCTCATTCAAGGTAAACGTACAGAAACTGATGTTCACAAACGGAAAGATGATTAACGCTTGCAGCTACGGACAGATAGAAGAAACCGGCGACCTGGAATATAACGTCGATGAACTTGCGATGGTAGAAACCATTAAGGTAAGTATCAGCCAAAAGGGAGAAACAAACTGTGACAGAGCGTCGTTTGTGCCCTGTCAAAAATGTTACCAACCATTAACTGTAGTTGTCACCAACACTAGAAATGGGCAGTTTTGTCCTTCAGATGTGTTAATTCTTCGTGATTTGTCGAAACATTTGAAATGTTTAGCACATGTGTTGCACAATGTTTAGGATACATTACAAGTATGAACTGTCTAATTATATAGAAACTATACTCCTGCACACAGTTCCACGAAGCCACGAATCATTATTATCCTAACGTTATCCTACTTCTCGAGGGGATCACTCTGGTTTACACTTCGCAAAATAAACTTCGAGAATAAACTCCCCAAAATAAATCACGAAAAAATCCACGGTGTATATATAAAGCCGTAAAAATCAGCTGTTGCGATACAAACGCTTCAGATTCAAACTTTCAAAATAAATCGTCTCTGATTGGTCGACAGGCACGGCAGCCTCAGAGCAGCAAAGGCTCTCGGCTCCCGCGTCTCAAAATAGTTCCCCGCAGGGTGTGGCTGTTTGCGGTGGGCTGGGAACGAGAGTACCGAGTCTGGACGAATCGTTTACTGTATTTTTCGCCGGCTATCAGGATTTTGTTGACACTGCTCGCCTGTCAAATTTGAGTGTGTCGAACTCAGAATTCGTATCGTAAGTCACCAAATCAGTTCCCGGTGTTGGTTCCAGCTATGGTGGACACCTGCTATATTATGAACATTGTCGCGGACATCGCCATTTTCCTGCAGGGCTGCCTTGGTTGTGAAATCTGAAAGTTGAAAAGTGACGATCGGACGAAAAAGCCCGATACCTTGTGGATGTGTTGTTTGTCCGTCTGTGTGTGTTCCAGCCTCAGAACCGTAGAATCGTGAAATCGGAACCTGCCTGTGTACTTTCCTGCCTGTGCTTTTCCTTGTGAGCCTACATTCTGATAAACGCAGGGAACGGGTACTGGACAGACTCTCGAAATTTCTTTCTGCAAATAAGCTGCATATGAATGCGAAGAAACTGTTTGTTTGTTTGCAAGTACTATTTTCTCTCGGATGAATAACTTAAGTCAGCAGAGGTGCCTTCATGTTTTGTAACCAGCATACGGTAATCTTAAAGTGTAACGAAATAAGATTCTAATTTCAGGAACATCCACATTGATTCGCGCACCTTCCTAGACAACGATTTACCATGCAAAAGCTGCAAGAGATGTATCTAGACATAATACTTCAAGCACTTTGTTTTCACTGGTCTTTGAATACCCTGGAACCGAAGAATGCCATTTTCATGGTCTTAAAAATCATGAAATTTTCTCACAGAAATGTTGAAATCTTTGCGTCTTTTTTATTCGTGTGGATATACAGTGCAAATTCTGGTTATCAGATGTTGGAACTCAAGAAAACCAAGAGCAATAAGTAACTGAAATCACAAGTGTGAGAAATGAATGGCACCCTCTGTTGTATTTGTTTGCCTTCCTATGATCTTCACATTCAGAAATCCCGAAGTACGTTTATTAGCAGGTCATGCTAAGCACCCATGCCAAGAAGAGGTCTAAAATTTACGGTACTAGCTACTTCATTGTATGCAATGGTACCCTTGCACCTATTTTTACAGCTTATAAATATTGTGCTGAAATCTGAAATCGCTATAAAACTTGCATCCTGCGCGACATTACATTAAATGTGCTGCTTGCAGTTCTGCAGCGTTGTTTCTCCCTCACGTTCAAGTGCAAAGACAAAAAAGAAAGCTCCGAGACTTACTCTCACACAACCGTCATTTCGGAGCCATGTCCTCACACTAAATGGTCACGAGCGTGCTTTTGAAAACTATGGCGGTACATAGGGAAGCGGACGTTGCATTTGCACCGACCTACTATTTCCAATAATTAAACGAGACCTAATTACTACATCCACTTCGGATGTAGAACATGTTGTCATACCTTATAACTGCAAAAATATGATTTCTTCAAGAATAAAAAAATCAGTCCATGGACACGCTATATGCACCGCACCTACTAGAAATTAACCAGTGGTTGCTGAAAATATACTGGTATTTGTGTTTTATGTGATGTATGGCCCACATATTCTTTTTGACCAGCTAATGCAGCGTGAGAGCTCCTACGCCAGACTAGCTAATTCCTCCTCTTTGTCCTCCATGCAGTCACATACATGTTACATTACAAGGGAGCTAGCTGGTACTAACAGATCCAAACAGGTGACTTAACATGAAAACAATCACATAGAGTGAATAACAACCACCTTTATTGACTTTGTTTGCTTGGTCGATGGCGACTGAAGGTGGCATATTTCTTTCCTCATTTTTTTTATTGCTTTGCTCCAGCTAAAAGCAGAAGCCATACACTGAGCAGCAGGGCATAATAAAACCCTCCATAAGCATCGCTTTGCCTCTTTGGCCTTGGCAAGCATGGCTTTGCCTCCACAGGCATGACTTCGACATAAATGCTTTGTGCCGTGATAAAGGGTGTTGCATAACTTAGAGGAGGACGATGGGCGACTAGGTGCATGGGATTGCGATTAGGGCGCGGCTCCTGGCTCGAGTTGGGATTCGGGGCACTTGTGGATTAAACCATGTTGGGCTTGGTCACCTGGAGTTTAGGTCTGTCCGACTCATTTTACGTAACACAATTTGGTGCCGATACCCGGGAGGCACCGGCCCTCCACATCGAAGCCGGATTACTCCGAAAGCTCCAGCAGCCAGCTATGGAACGCCTTTAAGGAACCCGAGGTGGAACCCGTGGTTTCTTAACAAGGACCATGGTCCGCCTGACCGACCTGTTGGCTCAGCCCAATCCATCGGGCGAAGACATCGAAGCTGTTCTCGAATATTTCATCACGAAACGACAAGCTCTCTGCGACCTTGATCGCTCAATCTTAGAGGCAACCCCAGAAGACGAGTTGGACGCAGAACTCAGCGGCACGTTGGAATACGAACAGAACCTCGAAGAGGCCATCGCACGAGCACGTCGGTCGCTGCGGCACATCCCGAGTTCGGCGCCCGTTGTCCAGCAGCGCTCTGATGCCTCGAAGTCTGTCGCACTTCCGAAACTCCAGATCCCAAAGTTCTCCGGCAAACTTCAGGAATGGCAACAGTTTTGGGAGCATTTCGACGTGTCAATTCATTCCAACCAAGCGCTAGCCGCTGTCGAGAAGTTCCAAGTATCTAGCGTCCTACCTCGTCGACGACGCGAAGCGCACTATCGAAGGCATACGCATCAATGGGGACAATTGCCCCACCGCCATCGCGGCCCTCAAGCACAGGTACGGCCGGTTAGGTTTATTGATGTCCGAGCACATCGACGGGCTACTAGCTCTTCGTCCAGTGACTTGTTCTGGACAGGTATCCCAGTTAAGGCATCTGCTTGACGAGGTCTCATTTCGCACGTCTGCGTTGGCGGCGTTGGACGTCCCCAAGGAGCACCACGCTGTCATCCTTGAACATGTCATCACGCGGTGCCTTCCCGAGGATCTTTGTGTGTTCTTTCGTCAACGAAGGGTACATGCGACCGATGCCTCACGTCGAGAACGCGGCGGCGACGGCACTACCGATACCTCGCGTCGAGACCGCGGAGGAGGTGGCGCAGTAGATACGCCGACGGAAAACGTCGAGGCGCTTATCTCCTTTCTCAAAGTCCAAGTCGAGACGTGGGAAGAAATTGCCTTAACGCGTGCAACCGGTCAGGCCTCCCAGCGTCTGAGCCGAAGTTCAAGCATTCTCCCTAGCCCGGCGACTGCCTCACCCATAGCAGCGACGAGCGGGCGTTCTCCTGGGCTAATGGATCATCAGCTACGTTCGAGTTCTCGCCCACCGTCTGACTCATGCCCGTTGTGCGGGTCCACCAATCACCCGCTTCAGTCATGTACAGTCTTTATCCCCCGCCGACAAGAAGCTACGTATATCTCGAACAGGCAGATGTTTTCGATGCGGGAAACCTGGTCATCCCTCAAGACTGTGCAGAACGGCGAAGCTGTTGTCCTGCGCCAATTGCCACGGCCGGTACCTTTCTGTACTGTGCGACATCCAGAGGCGTGATGCTCCGCAGCGCACCAGCGAGACACCCGTTTCTCAATCGGGGAGGCAGAATTCGACTCCGCAACCCCTCAGCCGTACTACGACGTCACTATCCTCAAGTCTGCAGAATACTGGGGGAATTGCTCGGCTGCAAACTGCTACAGTGTGGGCGTCTGGCCCGGCGGGCAGAAGGCAAATTCGCATCCTCCTCGACACCGGAAGCCAGCAGACGTTCATTCGACGTGACCTTTTGCAGCAGCTAAGTTGCGAGGTCGAGGGTGAATAGAATTTGTCTGTATTCTCATTTGCGCCGACGCATCCCAAGCATTACCGCTGCGAGCAGGTCAAGGTGCGCCTCGAATCCCTCTTCGACCGCGACTCCGCTGTCGTATTAACGGCTCTTGGCGTCGATGACCTTTGCCACGTCGTTGTTCCTCCATTGGGCATCAAGACAATCAGGGTAATGCAAGAGCGCGGCTTGCCATTTGCCGACACATGTCAGACCGCAGAGATTGGAGTGTTGGTGGGAGCAGACTACTATTGGAAGGTAGTCACCGATCATGTCGAACGCCTCGCTGCCGACCTCATAGCCGTTGAAACCATATTCGGATGGATTGTAGAGAACGTGGGGGGTCCCTTCCGTGGAACGATATCATCGTTGGTGTCAGTTTTCTTCCTCGCACACGAAGATCAGGATCACTTCGAGAGTATTGACCCGTCAGAGATGTGGCGTCTGGACGCCCTCGGCATTGCCGACCACGTTTCTGGCGACGAAGACTCCGTCGCCTCACTTTGCTTCTCAAGTCAAGTAGAAAAGCGTAATGGCAGCTATGTGGTTCCACTTATGGTTAAGGGCTCTGGACTTCCAGCCGAAGCAAACAACCGGGTAACGGCGGCGCAGCGGCTGGTCGCGCAGTTGCGTCAGTTTCGTTCTTCCCCGCAGCTACTTCTCAATTACGATTCTGTCATTCGGGAATACTTTGACGAGGGTCATGCCAAACGGGTTGCTGATGTTTCGAACCAAACCGACAACGTGTACTATATGCCTCATCACGCCGTGATCCGGAAGGACGCCGTAACGACAAAGCTCCGCGTCGTCTTCGATGCCTCGTCTCACTGCCCCGGCCAACCGTCTCTAAACAGTCTCCTCATGAAAGGACACAAGCTGAACACCGACCTCATACATCTATTACTGGTGTTTCGCTGCAGCACCGTCGTCCTCACGGCAGATATAAGAAAGGCGTATCTACAAATCAGTATTCGAGCAGATGATAGAGACCTCCTCCGCTTCCTATAGGTGCAGGACGTCGCCGCCCATTAGAGCCCGCAGACTGAGGAGTGGCGCATGACCAGGGTCCCCTTCGGCGCCACATTCAGCCCTTTCTTGCTGGCAGCAACCTTACAGCAGCATCTCGCTTCCGTGGCCTCTCGATACCCGATGACTGTCCCTCGGCTTCGTACAGGGTTTTACGTCGGCGATTTGGTTGTGGGATGCGCGTCAGAACCCGACGCCCTTCAAGTGTTGACCATTGACATACTCAAAGAAGCCAGTATGGACATACGGAAATGGACCTCAAACTCATCCGCACTTCGCGAGCGGTTTCTGTCGGACGAGGTTTTCTACGGCAACGCATCCGATGGCAAGGCCACGATCAAGGTGCTGGGCTTGTTGTGGGACCGGGACACAGATAGTCTCACCTTTTCGGTCAACCGAGCACTCACGTTGTCTGCGTCCCATCCTCCTACGAAACGTACGGTGCTCAAGACATTCCCCCTCATCTATGACCCGCTTGGCTATCTCGCATCCTTCATCATAACCGTAAAGCTCCTGTTCCAAAATGTATGGCGCAAGTCGTTGCCATGGGACGCTGAGTTTGCGACGGAAGATCATGTGGTCTGGGAGAAATGGAAGGCTGAACTGTCAGACATCGATGGCGCTGCACCTGCCGCGTAGCGTTTTTCCGCAAAGCAACGCCCTGCTTGATGTGCATTGCTTCGCCGACGCTAGTGCCAAGGCCAACGGCACAACAGTATACGTTCGCAGTCGCCCCACTAACGGCACGACATCTACGCAGTTGCTTTTAGCGAGAGCCCGCCTAGCTTCATTGAAAGAACTCTCGTTGCCGCGTCTCGAACTGCTGGCATGCCTGCTGTCCACGCGTCTTTACCGCCATATCTCGACGGTAGAAGCCATAAAGGTTGCCCCCACTCACTTCTGGACGGACTCAAGCATCGCGCTCCAATGGATTCAGTGCGACACGAACACTCTCCCCTCCTTTGTCAAGTCGATGGTGGCAAAAATCTTATCGTCTTCACGACCTGAACAATGGCGGCACTGTAACGGACGCGACAACCCAACCTAGTGACCGCGGCATCTCCGCCAGGTGCCTACGGAACAGCCCGCTGTGGTGGAGTGGTCCTCCTACCCTCCCAGACCCACCTCGAACTTGTGTCCTCTATGAGCGTGCCTGATTTCCTGCTTGCCTTGCGACGGTTCACCCCCTCCCTCATCTTTTCTGACAACGCTCGCACCTTTCGCAAATGCTCGTCCCTCCTCTCCCTGGTTAGCGCAAGGGATGTCCTAGACTTTGCCACCCAGCATCGCATCGCCTGGTGATTCATTGTTGAGCGAGTTCCTTGGTGTGGAGGCTGGTGGGAACGGCTCATACGAACTGTGAAGGAAGCCCTAAGACGCTGCCTTGAGAGAAAGCGCCTCACCTTTGAACAGTTGACTACGACACTCTGTGAAGTAGAAGCCATCGTCAACTCCCGCATACTGGAGCTGATCCCGGGGAGCTTGAGCCACTTACCCCATCGCACTTTCTGTTAGGGAAACGATCAGTGGCTTTGCCTAATGAATTCGATGCCGATGCATCACGCCAGAACGACCTGCGGCTCAGTTTTCTTGTCATTCAACAGGCAAGGGAGCAGTTCTGGAAGCGCTGGACGCACGAATACCTCGTTCAGCTGCGGTCAGCGCACGCAGCCACCTCGCCAGCAGTCTCCGAGACTCAACTGAGGGAAGGCGACGTCGTGCAAGTGCAAGAAGACAATGTCCGTCCATCGTTTTGGAAGTTAACTCGCGTGTCAAGCGTCATACGAGGGCGAGACGGCGTCGTACGGGCGTGCTCGCTGAGCCTGGCCAACGGGTCATCGATCGTCCGACCCGTCCAAAGGCATTGTCGCCTCGAAGCCGACGTGCCCCTGGTCCCGGCGCGGGATGATGTTCCATAACTTAGAGGAGGACGATGGGCGACTAGGTGCATGGGATTGCGATTAGCGCGCGGCTCCTGTCTCGAGTTGGGATTCTGGGCACTTGTGGATTAAACCTTGTTGGGGTTGGTCACCTGGAGCTTCGGTCTGTCCGACTCATTTTACGTAACAAAGGGTACTATGACTGCGTTCGCAGTACCATTTAAAAAGTTGGCACCTATAGGGCTAGATTGCAGCCCCCTATTGCGTGCAGATATTCTGATGCCTGCACAGCTGTAAGCTGTTCTTCCGCGTGAAAGAAAGCTTGAAGACTGCGTCCGTTGTGGCTCACTGCCAAAGACATACGGTTGGAGAAGAAATTACTGGACATAAAGCACAACGAGGCATGCTCCACCCAGGCCACAAGGAGGTACTATTACTTTGAGCCACCTTCTCTTAATGCAGCAAAAACACCTATTTCCACTGAAAGAAAGACTGTGGGCTTTTTTTTTCTGTTGTGGGAGAAGAGCACACGAGATCATCATAAATGGTTTCCAAAAGCTGTTACGTCGCATTCTGGCATGATCTGAGCCAATATGGTCAGCTTATGCAATATGATCTACAGAATACACATGCCAGCAGAATCTGAACATGCTATAGGAGAGGGTCTGTCCTTGAAATGATGAGATTTGTTCACTTTCCAGATGACTTCAGGTATGTGAAAACAGTCATAAATGTTGACAAAGCTGTTATGAAGCAGCGACTGCAGATAATCTGTAGAACTGGGCAGAACAGTAGAATGCAAAATTTGTTCAAAGTGTGCTATAGCGTCATACAGGTGGGATATGAATGAGCTGACGAAACATTTTTCTTGCGTAAGAACAAATACACCTGTAGGTTCTCAAAACGAAAAAGCAGAGTGTCGATTTTCGCAGGAGACAGCCACAAAGGCATGTTTTTTTGTTTTTGCTTGCTTCCTAGACGATCTCAACTGACGAACAAACTGCAGCACATTATGGTGACATATTTTTGTTTTGTTTTTAAGAAAAATAAACCTGTAGATTTTCAATATGTTACAGGAGAGGACTGGTTATACAAATAAGGAAGATTTCTATTAGACGACCTATATGTAAATATACTATCTGAAAAAAAAAGTATTTTTTTGGAAGTGCTCGATACTCTCAAAAGCCTGGTTAAGCAATGAATATAGATCAGCAGGATATTTTTATGTGACGCTAATCCCCATGCAGCAGTTTACAAGCACAGATAATCTAGGGCTCCTTCAATAACGCTAATTTGCCAGAAATTTATCGTAAACTTGACTCAAAATGTGCTCTGTTCTTGAGTTCTCACCACGTCACCAGATTTATTCTCGTTCTACATGCCCTTTGGGATGGCAGACCCGTGCTTCCCCTCTAACATCAGGCAAGGAAAGCGCACAAATGATGTGTATGTAGATGTCAGAAGGAAGCTCGTAAGGAACAACTTTTTCATATTTTGGCACAGCTTAATGCGCCCCCATTGTTGAAGAAAACAAAATGATGAAAAAAAAAAGGTTTACATTCTATATATGCATCGTCCAAAAACTGCACACATTTTTTTTTTTTTCAGTGATATTTCAGAGTCAAGCTACACCTCTGGCTGGTTTTGGCTGAAATAGCCCAGATTGACAATTACACAGGCAGATGTATGACAACATTGAAAAGATGGAGAAAAAGTTTTTTAAAATGCCTCACTCAATTTACTACTTTTCATCGCCTTACACTTTGACAGGTGTTCTTTATCCTAAAATGGTTTTATTGCCAAAATCCATGAGAATGACCGTCATCACATTAACAAGTTTCAATTGTATACCAAGTAATAACAAACGTGCTTCCTTTTTCTCAAATCAAAATGTGAATTACATCGTTGAGTTGCAGGCTTCAGTGAAAAATCACTGCTAGTGATGTCACTGCTGAGTGAGTACGTCACTGCTAGTGACGTAACATGTGATGCCAGTGTCTTTCACCCCATCCCATCCCATGTTATTCCATGAGCAGTTAGCATCAGAATCAATGAGCTTCCAGGATGCACTTATGAAAGGTTATTTCATATTTCAAATTTACAGGTTACAGGTTAGTTATCCATATTCTGTTCGTAGCGACGATAGGTTTCTGGTTGTGCTGCCGCCCCCTACGTACTATTTTGTGATTGCAAGAGATTGCTTTTTTACTCGTAAACTTTTGCTATGTGGCGATGTCGAGGTTAACCCGGGCCCTGGGACAGATGAGATGTTCCAGAGGCTTCTTGAGGGTCAGAGGGAAATTAAAAACGATATACAGAAGATTAATAAGAACATTGAAGGGCTAAATGCAAAAATCACCAGCATTGAAGCTACAGTTGTGTCACTGAAGGAAATGATGGATAAAATACCGGATCTTGAAGAAAAAATACGGAAGTTGGAAGCGCTTACTGTAAGCCAGAAGCAGACCATTATAAATTTAGAGGACAGGAGCAGAAGGAACAATCTCGTAATCTTCGGGATTCCGGAGAGAGTAACTGAAACACCAGAAGAACTTAAGACGAAAATTGTACAAGAGCTGTTTTTAGACAAGATGCAAGTGCCTGTGTCGTCAATTGCACATCTACAGCGTTTGGGCAAACAGCGTCCAAACAGACCGGTTATTTTGTACTTGCAAGATTACAATGAGAAACAGTGCATCCTCAGTTGTACCAGGAAGCTGAAGGGTACCGATATATCTATACAGAATGATTACTCAAAGGACACGCTACGTAAACGTAAACTACTTTGGGAGAGTGCTAAACGATAAACTGTGGATCAATAATGATGTCTACGTACGAGACGATTGCAAAAACCAAAGAATTAGATTACGTTCTTCTGAACCAAGGGCCCAATGACAGCCCAGCTGGCAGCAGTTACGAATATTAAATGTAAATGCAAGAAGCATCGTGAATAAAGTTTGCCAGCTTGAGGAACTATTGCTAGAATATGACCCTAATGTAACAGTCATTACCGAGACATGGTTAAATGATAACATAAGCGATGACGAAATAATACCCAGGACACACAAAATAATACGCAGGGATCGCCCCAGAGAGGCGGAGGAGTAGCTGTGGTAATTAAGGCAAATATGGAATGTGCCCAGCTTGAACAAACTGAACATAATGAAAGTGTCTGGTGTATATACGTTAAATCTGTGGGGTAATTATGGTATCTTGGGTGCCATCTATTGTGCTCCAGAAGAAAAAGACAAGTTTTTAAAACGTGTCTATGACCATGCACTTGAGCAAATTACACAAATCTGGATCAAAAATTGTTGCTAGAGACTTTAACTTGCCTTCGATAAACTGGGCAAAGTTAACATGTGGTACTTGGAATATGAAGAGCTGTATTGCTTCATTTAATACCATGTTTGCATTTGACCTAACTCAGGTTGTGAAGAGTAGCACACGCTATGACAAGTCATCTTGCTCAATATTGGATCTAATACTTGTTAGTGACTTTTTTTCGGATTGTGAAACTACAGTGGGAGACGGAATCTCCGATCACATGCTTGTGTACTTTACCTGCAACGTTCGTAAGGTGAAAGAAGGACAAAAGAAGTTTGAACAAGAAAGAACTGATGTTCTGAGGCTGGAACATGGAAAGAAGGATGAGTGAGAGAGAGTGGCTGGTTTGTCCCTTCACATGACGCACCCTGGAAGTCACTGAGGAGGCGTGTTAGCTTAGCTCAGTTGGTAGAGCCCTGGACCAGCAATCCAGAAGATGTGGGTTCGAGTCCTACAGCTGGCTAACCTTTTCAGTGACTTTCATCTTTCATCGTTAAAAGAAGTTTGTCTTGGTGGAGGACTACGCGAAAGCGGACAGTACGAGCATAGTAGTGTATTTAAATTATCATCTCGATAATTTTAGAGGAAGTAATGTTGAGGCGCTTTGGCAGGTGTTCAAACGAATATGCCGATTTTGCATTGATCAATGCGTCCCGAATAAGAATAAGCGACTAACAACCCTAACCCATGGATCACTCGCTCTATAATACATTTGAAGAGAAGAATAAGACGATTGCGAAGGAACCGTGGAGCTGAAAGAGAGGAAATAAACAGAGCGGTGCCCCGTATCAAAAATAAATGAGTCCAGGGTGGAGTATTACGCGGATGTGCTTCGGGATTTCATGACGAACGAGCTTTTTGTCTGACAAAAAACATGGTATTGAAGCTTTGAGGGTTGATTCGCGTGTAGTTACTAATAGCAAGGAAATAGCGAACATTGTAACAAGTACTTCCAGTCTGTTTTTAATTTTGATGTACAGGATCATGTATTTTAACATGTTAATGTTATTCCACCAAATGATAACATTGTATCTTACCAGGGTGTGTTTAATATGTTGTTGCGACTAAAGGTAAAAAAGGCAGTGGGGCCGGATTGCATAGCCAATATTTTCCTTAAAAAGTATGCGGATGTCGTTGCAAAGTACTTGCAAGCAGTATTCATAAATAAATAAATAAATAAAATAAAATGTAGTTTGTGGTGGTGGAGCACGCTCATATTCAGTATGCCATAAATCAGTGAAGACCCCAAAAAATGTAAGCACTGTTTACGCGCATTTGACAACGTGCATTTTTATTATGCATATTACATTTGTTAATCTTTTTGTGTAGTTGCTGGATTTGAGCCCAACAGCAGGGGTCAGCAATTAGAGAATATCCAGAACATGCAAGGCATACATTTCCGCATTCCACATTCAAGTAACGTTGAAGAAGTAACCATGCGAAGAAACAATACAACAGTGAAGCTGGCTTCAGTACACTAAAATATGTCACACGTAACGATATATGGTATACCTCAGTGTTTCCCAAACCGTGTGTCAGGACCCCCATTGAGACCGCAATAGCCCAAGCAGGCCCAAGAGAAAGCAGATGAAATGAGCGCAATATGCGACAAAACCAAGGAAACTATCTCACTACAACTGCATTATATTGAAGTTGCTTTACAAAAATGCAAGTTCAGTTCAGCGCACAATCTGTCGGGAAACAAGCTAACTCGCAGCAATGCTTTCAATCGTGTCGCAGTATCCCTCACTTAATCATGACGAGACCCTGGACCTACATCAGACGTCACTTGCGCGTAGTAAAACATTTATATTACTGTATATGTATTATGGCAGAGTTCAAACTTCCTAAACAAGCGCGCGCGCACACACATGCACAGACGGTGATCTCAGTTGCCTCGCGACGTAAACTCCCAACTGTTAACACACATGCACAGACGGAGAAAGACATCAGCTGTCACACACACACAGCCATCCCGAAAGCTACGCCCATCTTTGTTGATGCACCCACGAATCCACAGGAAGACTGCTGAAGCTCTCCCACTCGTATTAAGTACCTGTACCTTGAACTGCAAACAATTTGGTGCACACTCCACAAAACTAGAACAGTTGATTGCTGATTTCATGGGCGCGGCCATGCGAGCCGAGAAGGACAGTTCAACGTTCAACAGAGGCCAATAGGTTCAGGTTCAGGTTCAGGTCGTGCTTAATCCCCTTTGAGGCGGGGCAGTTTCCTGTCGGAATCACAAGCACTGAAGACTTAAAAAGGAAAGAGAAAAAAGGAATTTGAGAAAAAAAACGAAGCAAAACGATGATGGAACTTCGGTTTCCGATGCACTATTTTGAGGCGCGCAGTGTACGCGTTGTCTGTCTTTCCCAGTTCGCCAGATGACGCTTGGCCCGTTCGACGACCTCGGCGATGTCGCTGGCGTTTGCTTCTTTCGTTAGACCGAGGGCTGCAGCGATGTCTTCTCCGTTGGGGCGAGTGGTCTTCGTGGCTGGGCACCTGAAGAGAACATGTTCTATGTTCTCATCTTCTTGATGGCACAGGATGCATGTTGCTTCGATGTTATTAAATAGCTGTGACAGTCTCAAACGAGTAAGGAGGGCTCCCGTCCTGGCTTGAAACAGCAGGCCGCTCTGGCGATCTCCTCGGTAGAAGTTGAAAGGGGCCGGTTGTTCTTTGTGTTGGTTGTACAGGGCTAGGCTTTGCTTTTTGGTGGTCCGCTGTCTCCATCTGTCAATCTTTATTTTCTGCATTTCTTTATCTGTCCGCTTGTTCCACTCCATTGCAGTCGTCGCCTTTTGCCGGCTCGTCCCCTTGCTGTAAATTGAGTCGATCCTACTGATGCGTTTGATCCATTCGGTCTTGATTCCTCGGTACCTAATATGTTGGAATAGTTTCTTTATGTGTCTCTCTTTTGGTAGGTGGATTAGTCGACCCAGGTACCGTGTTTTTGATCTTGCTTCTCGATGTTCGTAGCTTGACCAACCTATTTCTCCTTCAATTGCTGCGTTGGCTGTCGCTAAGTTCCCTCCTAGGGTCCATCTACCTATTTCTCTCTGCTGTCGTTCAAGAGTTTTCATTGTGGTGTTGCTGTAACACAGAACTTCGTTAGCGTACGTAGCTGCCGGTACCGCCACGGTCTTCCAGAGGATTTTCCCCACGTTATACGGGTTGTACGAGTGCCGGGCAAGGTGCCATACGTGGCCTTTCCTTTTGTTCGTGTTAGCCAGGATTGATTTTTCGTGGGTTTCCAAATAATTTGGTTTGTTCTCAAGGAGTACGCCAAGGTACCTGTACTGGTTTGTATGATCAACTTGAAAGTTTTGGAGCCAAAAGACATCGTCATTTTTACGCCTTCCACCGATTTTCATCCACTGTGTCTTCGCTCGGCTGAATCTCATTCCGTTCGGTTCGGCTAATGTGGTACATATGTTGAGCATGCTTTGCAAGTCCTGTGCTGTCTTCACTAGGAGGAGGATGTCATCCGCGAATGCGAGTGTTGATATGTACGTTGTCGTTGTTTCGCCTTTGGTGTCTTGTGTGGTTATGGTGATGCCCTTTTTGCTGCCTTCAAGTTCTTTCAGCATTTCGTCGAGGAATAAGTTGAAGAGCGTGGGGGAAAGCGGGCATCCCTGTTTGAGTCCGACCAGTTGTTTGACCTCTTGTGATTTAATGTCTTCCAGGTGATACGTGGTGGTGCAGTTTGCGTACATGTTTTCTATTAAGGACACCAGGTCCTCTGGGAGTCCCATGTTTCGTAGTTTTCCCCAAAGTACTTTATGTGGTACGGCGTCGTAACCTTGTTCTAGATCGAGGAAAGCTAGATATAATTCTTCTCCTGTCTTTTGTGCCATTTCTATCAGTTGAGTGACGATGAAAAGGTTATCACTGCCCCTTCTGTCGCGTCGGAAGCCGTTTTGGGACTGGGCTAGCTTACCATCGCAGCATTTTGTTATCCTCTCGTTGATGATGGCCGCAAATAGTTTGGAAACGTTGCTTTGTAACGTGATTGGTCTAAAAGATTTTAGGTCGTCCCGGGGTTTCCCTTACCCTTTGTAGAGTAGCCTTACTGTGCTGTGTTTCCATGATTTTGGTACCCGTTTCGTTTGTAGTATAAAATTGAGCATTCTTCGCAGGGCTTCTTTTGAGAGTGGTTCCAGTGCTTTCAAGAATTCGTTTGGTATCTCGTCCGGGCCTGTCGCCTTCCCCCTCATTAACTTGTTTAGATGTCTCGCCAGTTCAGCTTCGCTTATTTCCTCTACCCTGGCGTCACTTTGTTGGTGAGCTGGATGAGCTGTTTGATCGTGTTGTGGGCTGATTCGCTCTTGCATGTCTTCTTGTTGTTGTTGGAAGTACTGGGTCATGTATTGCTCCTGTTCTTCTTTCTTGTTTATTTTTCTCCCCTTGATGTTGTCGCAGAGTACGATTTCTGGTTTTGTTGGCAGTCGCTGATTGTTCATATCTTTTATATATTTCCAAAATTTTTGGCCGTTTTTTCGCCCTCCGTTCATGATGTCTATCTCTATCCCTCTGTAATACTGATCCAACTTCCCCGCTACCAATCGCTTTGTCTTCTCTTGTTGTTTTTCGTAGGCTTCTTTTTCAGCCTCGCAATCCGTCTTGCTCTTTCTCGCTCTCCTCCATTCTCTGCATAGCCTCTTCCTTTCCCGAATGGAATCCAGCACCTCTTTGTCGCACCAGGGTCTTGCTTTGCCTTTTGATGCGCCACTACTTGTTTTTCCAACAGTTGTTCTCGCCGATTCTTCGAGTTTCTGGATGAACGCCTCGTAGTTTGGGGGCATGGATGTTGCTAGTGCTTCTTCAAGTTTGTTAGCGAATTTCTCTATATTGTCTTGATTATTAGTTTTCCACCTTGGCGTCCGCTTTCGCATTAGGTGCTTGCGCCGGGTCTTTGTTTGAGAAGTCGTAATCAGTATTTTGATTCGGTTGTGATCGCTGTTGCAGCTGAAATTTTTTTCCTCGTCAATGTTAATGCTGTGTATCGTAAATGGGGCTTGTTTCCATCGTGGGCAGGCTAGAGCGTAGTCGATGCACGTTTCCTGTATTCCTCTACTCCATGTTATTTGGCCTGTGCAATTGTCGTGTAGGTTCAATATGTCTAGGTTTAGTTGTTTCACGATCGCTCTCAGGTGTTGTGATCTGTTTTCTTTCCCGTCGAGTTCTCCTATGTGGCAATTAAAATCTCCAAGCAGCATTATTGGTAGTTCCGGGTGTGATTGTTTCATCTGGGCGATGTCTTGCGTTATGCAGTGGCTGATTTGCTGGTTCCATTCTGGTGCCTCGTTTGCTGTGGCCATATAGACAACTCCGACACGAACTACTTGTTTACGGAATACTCTGAATGTTGCCCACATATGTTCGACGCATTTGTCTACTGATACCAGTTCTACATCTTCCTTATTAAACATCATTCCTATGCCTCCGCCTTTCTTCTCCGCTTTTTGCCTATTTACGCCAATCCAATCCCATTTTCCTTCTAGGAGCGGTTTCTCCTGGTCTCTTAGGTGCGTCTCTGTGATGGCGTAGATTCCTATATTTTCTTCTTTAGCGTTCAGTTGCAGTTCAGTCCATTTGAGTATGCTTCCCCCTTGGATGTTTAACGTTGCGATCCCTAATTGACTAGCCGTGTTGCGGTGCCGGTTCCCCCTTCCCTGTCGATGTTGCCTTAGTATCTTTTGGGTCGGTTTCGGTAGGGGTTCCATCCGTATGTCCGTGGGTGCCACTGTCTGAAGCGCCTGGTCGGTTCGTAGTAGAACGTTCTTTCCTCTTGGCGGTTGCAGTTGTAGGGGTATGGCCTCGCTGTCGCTCTGTTGTAGGGCCTCATTTCTAAAAAAGCATATATCTCCTCTGCTAGTTGTGCTGCTACTATTTCGCTTCCTTCTGGTGAGAAGTGTATGTCGACAATACCCGACGCTACAGCAGTTTTCAGTAGGTGGTAACTGTTTAGGTACATCATCCGTGGGGTTTGGCTGCACGCTCTTTGTATTTCTCTGTTCACGTGTCTTGTTTTACTTTGCACTTCTTGTCCTCTCTCTTTGGTGAAAGGGATGGAACAGATCCCTAGTTTATGACCCGGATGGTCTTCGAGCCAATGCTTCGCTTTAGTTATAATTGTTGTGGCGATCTGGTCTGGTTCCAGTCCATTTAAAATGTCATTGAGGCCCGCCATGATTATGATCAGGTTGTTGTCCTGTTGGGCAAGCTGCAAGTCGGCCAAATCACTGAAGATTTCCTCCGCCTTTGCTCCAGGTTTTCCATATATGCTCACCCGTCTATCCCTAGCTACTTCATTTAAGAGGGGTGTTTTGACTCTATTTAAGTTAGAATCACCTATGAGTATTACCCGCTTTTCCAGGTAAGCGTCCGGGCAGTTCGCCAGAGGTGCGCGAGCTTGCTGCCTTCTGTTTGTTGGGCTTCCTCCGGGGTCGCCTTGACCTCGATTTTCTTTTGGCCCCGTTTTCGCGGCTTCCTGACCTTGTGTGGGTGTTCGGTCTTCCCCAGTAGTGGCTTCGCCATTTTGGGCATCCTCCTGATTCTCCGTATTGGGCGTGTTTTTTGACGACATCTCAAGTGTGGCTATGCTGCTTTCAAGAGTGTCGTGTACGATTTCTTCTGCGTTCTTGATCGCGGTGCGGAGAGTATTATTTTCATGCTCCATGCTTTCCAGACGTACTGTCAGCTGTTCTATTGTCGCCTGTTGTTCCGCGTTTTGTGTGGTGAGAAATTCAACTTTTCCTTCCAGCCGTTTGATGTTTGTTTCTGCCTTCTGCACATTCTCGCTTTGCTGTTCTAGCGTTGTCTCTAGTTGTTCAAACTTTTTGCACACCTGACACGCGAAATCGTCATTTGACAGGCGAGCATCCTCGTAGGTTTTGAATGGTGTTTCCTCAACATACATCCATCTGAGACATTTGTCGCACTGTATCATGCCGTCGTTCTGGTTCTTCTTTTTGGATTTCGGCATTGTACCGGGGTTCTGTGCTATCGGTTAGGACGTAAAATCAAAACGAACTGACCTTTTAAGATGCGCGCGCTCCGGTCCGCTCTTGCGCTTCCCACTTCTAATTTTAGCTGAGTTCGAAGGGGGCGCTAGTCGTCGGTGCTACAATTTCCAGAGTGAACCGACCTCGATCGGCTGCTCCGCACTTTTTTATTATTTTTCTTCTTAGTATTATTTATTTTTTTGTGTTTAATTTCCAATTATAATTCCGATTCCAGCTCAACGGCTTAACCGCTCAGCGCGCTGACACTAGTGCAACGTAGAGTCAATAAATAGCGCGGAGCACTCTCGCTTCCCTAAGGAGTTGAGTACTTGAAGTATATTCGTGTTTTATGATTCCCCTTTACCTCTCTTTACGTTCCAGAAACATACGGTTTCTGAGCCAAGACAATATAGTTGCGAGCGCAGTTGACATACAGAAGTATATACAGATCCCGAACCGTGAAGACCCCCCCCCCCCCGCCCCAAACGTGGTTGCCACGGTTTCGGTTTTGGCCTATTTGCATGTCGAAATTCAGAGGTGGATATTTTGATACACGTGCGTGTTTCAAAACTTTTAAACGTTGTGTGGATTTTAACTAGGACAGATTCCCATATCGGTATCTGGCTTTTGTTCAAGACGCCCTAATTAAACAGTTATTTAATGAATTTAATTAACTAGTCATCCTTATAAGTCATTCTAGTCTTTCTTGGAAAAGATATGCGCCTGACCGCAGAACTCAACTGTTAAAATGACGTGCTCTCGTGGCTGTTTTATAAAAATTTGTCCAAGCTGAAATACACACACACACAAAATAAACAGGAACGTGCCACAAAGGCATATTTCGTGGTCGTAGCCCTTTTTTAATAATTTTTTAATCAAACAACTAGGACTACCTGTACATTAGTATCGCATTTACGCGTATGCGAGTGGAGGAAAACCTATGGAGTGGAGTGTTGCCCGTGAAAATAAATGCCAATCTCAAAATAAAGTTGATGTTGAAACGATTAACTCCATTTCTTATAACTTTCTTGAACAGCATCTGCAACTTGGGCGAGGTGGTTTAAACCACTCTTATAACTACAACTACAACAACAACAACAACTTTATTTTGGCTTTGGGGAGTGGGGAGGTTCATCGCCACGGGCGATACTCTACCCCATTGCTGGTGAGAATGTGGGGAATAAAATAACGAGCCCCGTCACTATAACGATCGAAGTCCGATGGTGTCCAGATCCATGTAGCTTCGGTGGCGACGAAATCCAGCCATTTCGTGAGGGAATGCACGTTGTTTTTCGAGCCACCAGTCGAGGTGATGCAAAACCATTCTCTCCATCAGTTTCCCCATACAGCTTGTCAGGCTCGTCAGCTCTGGGTAGCTGCGCTTGTCAATTCCGAACTGGGTAGCTGCGCTTGTCAGTGCGCAGCTACCCAGAGCTGACGAGCCGCAAACACGGCGAAACACGTGTCCTCTGGTGCTGTCACATCGTTCCATGGGTATCTGTTTCTCTGCCTGCAGCCATAGAAGCCATCTTAATCTGTAATTTTGAATTTCAAACACTTCTAGTGTTATTTACTTGTTTCTTTAATGGCTATTTCCCATCATATATATATATATATATATATATATATATAATCTTGAGAAGTTGGAGTTGGATCGGACGGCTACGTAATTATAGTTGAAATAAATGGGAGACAGAAGACGAAAGTAGGGGAAGTAACAAAAAAGGGTTTATTAAAACTTAAAAATCATAAAAGTTAGGGAGGATGTCTACGTTACGGCGGAAGCTCCGCCTTCTTCGGGACAAAAGAGCTATATATATATATATATATATATATATATATATATATATGTGTGTGTGTGTGTGTGTGTTTGTAACTCAAACGTCGCCATGCCAGTACTGGACAGCTGTTTCGGCCTTGTTCGGCCTCATCAACAGTACGCAGGCAGGCAACGTTTGAGTGGATGGCGTCAGAAGGTCACGTAACACGTGATTCCTCCCGTCAGGGTGAGATAACTCACTCACTGAAAGCCCAGTACAAAACCAGTGAAGTATAAAAAGAAAAAAATAGCCAGAGCTCTTTGGCTGCACGTATAGCATATGTTTGTAACTCAAACGTCGCCATGCCAGTACTGGACAGCTGTTTCGGCCTTGTTGGGCCTCATCAACAGTACGCAGGCAGGCAACGTTTGAGTGGATGGCGTCAGAAGGTCACGTAACACGTGATTCCTCCCGTCAGGGTGAGATAACTCACTCACTGAAAGCCCAGTACAAAGCCAGTGAAGTTAAAGTTAGTAAAGTTACAAATTAAGCTTTCACGAGCGCTACGCCAACACAGCGATGACAGGAAACCGGATGATAACTTTGCGCTACTTGTGTAAGAAACAGGTGTTGCTAATTATGTAGCACCTGTTTCTTACTCAAGGAACAGAAAAAGTAGCACCAGTTTTCTTTTGTTCGCCTATTTATAAAGTGCTAGTGAAAGCTTAATTTTGAACACCCTGTATGTATACTGAAGATGGAGATAGTGATCATCACAATCTCTGAAGCTGAGTGCAGGGGGGCAGCGTCCTGATCCCACCGCTTTTCAACGTGGTTATGGCAAGTTTACCATATTATCTGCTCAGAAATGTGCACATTAATATGTACGCCGACGGCATATGTCTATGGTCTTCTGGAGTACAATTACCAGCTTTGTAGCAACGGCACCAGAATGCATTAGGGTGTAGTGTTTTTAGCCAAAAGGGGCATAGATGTGTCCGCCGGAAAGACTGTTTTTCTTCGCTTTACTCGAAAAAAAAAGACATTTTCAACTGAGACCTAATGACTAGTCGATGAGGAGGGCGTCCCATCACCGATTCTTGGGAATAGTTAATGATGCGCAGCTTTCATGGGCTGCTAACATCAATTGTCTTAAGGGCACAGCTGACGCACGAGTCAACATTATACGTCATACAACGGGCTCCCGCTGGGGAATGTCGACGAGGTCCCTACTCTCCATGCATAGAGTGCTGATACCACAGATGGTGGCATACCATCTACCCGTACTGCATGGGATTAGATAGGATGGGACTCACCTGAGAAGATGCTGCAAAGCATCTCAGCCAGAAGCCTCAAAGTATGCCTAGCTCTGCTTCGTGCCGCTCCTAGCTCCTAATGTATTAGTTACTGCAGAGGCCAGTCAACTTCCAATAGACATTTTTCGAGCGCAAGAAACAGTGCGACACTACATACGTCTCTGCACGAGGCACCATAGACACCCACTAGCACGCAAAGTAATGCGTTGACACTCTCGTTTTCTCGCAGCGATTGCCCCACATCATTGAGCTTTGCCGAAAGCAATCCCTCCACGATCGACCCAGCATCCCCATTGCACATTTATGCTGCCTGTAATCTGTGTAATGTGCACCGAAGATCAGCACTGCAATCTGCTGCGCTGAGACAGTTCTTAACAACAACAGGACAGCTATTTTCACCGATGGATAGACGGTCGCAGTTAGGTCTGCGTCTGGCCTGGCCTGTTGTCCCCTAACACTCCAGGGAAGGATGACACGGCTGTCCCAGGGAGCATCCTCTACAACGCCAACACTACTAGCTCGTATCAATATGTGTGGCTGCGTACCCGTCTGCAGCGCTATGGGTCATATATAGGATAATATATGGTCGACAAAGGAGGTAGAAAACGGGAATAAAATGTATCTCATCAACCTGAAGAAGATCAAGAATGAACTTCAGGAAAGGGAAACTGGGATCTCTCACCGGATACATAACTAAAGAACAAAACGAGCCTACATGTAGTGTTAGGCACCGGGAAAAATGCGTGAAACGTCGATCCCATGTGGTGTATTCTATCCCGCTGACAGAAAATACATCGGGTGAACAGGAATGTCTATGAACGTGAGACTAAGATAACATAAGAACAAAGTTTCGGCAGGTGATATCACAGGTTCCTAGTGTGCCGACCACGTAGAAATGTGGTTGCAATCCAGAATTCGACAAAACCCAGACAGTGCATCACTCAAGAGATAAACACGTTGGGCAGACAGTGGAAACGATCAACATCACGAGATTAAAAGACAGGTGTGTAAGCATCGAGACAGCTTCTTGAACAGATAAGCAGGTTATCCTGACATAAAAAGGCTCGTCGTTCGGGCAGCATAGTCATTAAATAAGCTTCGCTTCAGAGTATCGACACTGAGGTCCAGTCCACTGAGTTTCGTCTTTGTTCCGCTGTCGCTTACTTCATGGTCATATATAGTGATTCAAAGGCTGGACTACAATCCATAATATCATTCCTAAGGAATGGGTATATGGTACCCGCAGTTCACGACATTGACTGTGTACAAGCGATCACGGGCGTTCCCAGGATTTTTTCAAAGGGGGCAAAGCGCTTCGAGGGGGGGGGGGCAAGAGTGCAAGCCCCCACTCCCTCCCACATCTTTTTCTGGAGGCCGATGTTGCGCACTGTGTGAGTGCTCAGAGGTTCCTATTTATGGTATCTGGAAATAATCACAACGACCTATGACCAAAGAGTAGGAAGGAGTTGCCTCAGGACAGAAGCCGCCGATATTTCCAAGCACTATTTTCACAAGCGACCTTGAAGTTCCAGTGGAGGGCACGCCTCCCCCTCCCCCCTGCCCCATCTCGGTACGCCCATGCAAGCAATCCAGGGATACTGGCCATGACATACTGTAACGGATTCCCGGACACGCGTTCCGGGCGTTCCCGGACGTTCGCGCATACGGGCGAATGAATTTAGCGGATGATGAAGTAGCGGACCTCGCACATCTGTCCTCTCCAGACCATGTAGTGCCGTACGCCAAGGCATATTGAGGTCCCTGACACAGACTATGACTAGACAGTAATGACTGCAAGGCGACAAGTACGCCTCGTTGCCCCATCTAGTTGACCCGGAACTGAAAATCACAGTTCCGTCCAAGCTTCCCCTGTCTATCCAGACACTCTTGCACAGGTTCCGTTTGAGCGTCCCGTACGAGCGCCAATTCCTCCATACAGAAGACTGATTCAGGGAACTGTAACTTTTGTGCAACCGTGGAGGACACTGAGCACGTTCGTGTGCAGTCTTCCCAAAGGGCCACTATATGAAATCTGTTCCCGATGGACTGGACAACCTCGTGGGAACTTTGACCTCGGCTTTGGAACTTTCGAAACTGGACTGGAAACTTTGACCTTGTAAAAGTGCTGGGTCCTTGGCCACACGACAAGAGGGATGCTACCTTGTCAGCGCTTGTAAGATTTATTCAGAGCAGTGCGTTGGAGACACTCTATTAAGACCGTGTGCTTTATTTTGCACTGCACTAACACTAACTGGCTCCGAAACGTCTGGTATCCCCGTCCTGTACATTGGTTGGAGATTTGCTTTAGTATCATTACACTAAGCAATGATTTGTCATCGGCCTATGTTTCAGAGCGGCGTTTGTTACTTTTGTGTATGTACGCCTACATTTATGTATGCCGTTACTTTTGTGTATGCTTGGTATGTGTGTATGTGGGGGGAGGGGGGTCTGTTTATGGGAGCAGCCAAGTTTGCCGTGTGATTAATTGAATATCTCCCTCTTATTTGTTTCTTTCCAATCCCAACACCAATGCCATGGCGTTCCACGCAGAGACTGGGAAGTGACCCAGGTTCGAATCCGTGCGCCGGCTGTGCTGTCTGGATATTTTCCCCAGGTTTTGTTCAGACGTTTGAAGGCAAATGTCGGCACACTTCCCTGCGAAATCTGCCCAGGACGCGCGTCCCCCTCCCCTTCCCGCGTTAGTCGTGACGTTGTCCGCATGAGCTGCTGGGCGACTACGCAAGCTGTTCCGTCACCACCATCACTGCGATCTGGGAACACTATGGTGTTTTTTTGTTTTTTTTTTCGTTTTAAGTATTGAGTTATGGGCACGAAAAGAACGTCATGCAGCGTGTGGCCCAGATGTAGAAAAGTGGTATATGTAATGTTATTGCGCTATATTATTCAACTTTTCACTACAGTAGATCCTTTCACTGCGTTGCACGATTGACCAGAAGCGAAGCTTACTCTCCATATTCCACGTCCTTACGGCACTTGGTTGCACTTGCAACATTTCGGGGAGTCGTATGCGTCAGGGAGAAGCAGGGGGTTAGAGTAACATTGTACGTAGCTTACTTTCTTGGGTGAAGGGATGGGAAGGAAAACCTGTGAGGCAGTGAGTAGCAGTATTCGTCAGGTGATGCGTCAATTTCTTCCTTCTTTTTCCTTGTTCTCATTACAATTCGATCTCACACTCTGCTCCAGCTGACGGGCTTATCGGCTGAATTGGTCGTAGTCTGCTTGTCGTATGTATATGGGAATGAGAGATTAGCACAGTGATCTTTCCCTAAGACAGCTCAAATGTATGAACATTTCAAAAACGCCTCTTGAAAAGTGCAGAAGCTAAGATGAATAAACGTGTATTCGATACGGTATAAAATACTCAAGGTCTGAAAACAATGGAGGCAAATTAGCACGGTCTTTAGTGAAAATGAGTGAACTATACAAGGGCTTGAATTTTACTCTCCAACCACCATGCGGCCGTTACAAGGTGTTGTCGATTATCGGTGATACGCGTTTTGAAATTAACTGACTTTCAGTACTTTCAGCACCCCCAGTGGTTTTTATTTCTTCATGTCGATACTGCCGACCACCTGTTCCCTGTTGTAGGAGGAGAGGATTGTACATAAGTATTGTCATCACATGGCATTATGTTCTCTCGTGATCAACAGGCTACGTGGAAAAGTATACTCCGAGGGGACATTGAGGGAGACACAGACTTCTTCAAGAGTGGAGCAGGCTCAATGGACGTCGCAAGGTATGAAAATGCACGTGGTATCCATTTGCAGCTTTACAGCACGAAACACTGTCCATACCTTGCACTCGGACAACTTACGGAAGGAGAGTACACTTGAAGCACACTGTCTTTTTTCCCAGCTAGAACTTCACGAATTTTGCAATCTTATACGCAACGAGGACGACCTAGACTAACTTGCCCACCATGCTATTAAGATCAATGGGAAATCCTCTGTTTATAACAAGGTATAATTATGATAGGACAGTAAAACAGCAAAAACGAAGCTTTTTGACTTTTACATTTATTCGTCTTTTTTCCTTACACTCTAAGAAAAAAAAGGTGTGATTTCCTACCCATTTCGGTAGAGCTGCATCGCAACCACATTTCTACTCCAACCAGTTTTACCTTTTGGGTATAACTGCAGAGTAGAAACAAACTACAGAGTAGAATCTGTCGTTCTACCAACTTGGGTAGGAAATTCTACAATTTTCTCTTAGAGCGAACGGGCGAGAGAGTAGCAAGGGAAAGGGACGCCGCCGCCCCTTATACCCGCGGGGGAGAACTCGCGTGTGAATTGGCACGAAATGGTAGAAGTACCGTCCCGCTGCAACTCTGGGTAGAATATTCTACCTTTTTTTCTTAGAGTGTAGAAGGTAACTGTAAAGTAACTGCATACGTTACTTTAACGCAGTAACTGGTAGCTGTAACTAGTTCCATTTCAAATAGGGTAACTGCAACCCAGTTACTACTTTTGCAGGCTAACTGCCTTATCCATGATTATTTCCAAGTGAAAATGAGGGAGAAGATTCAGACGATACCTCACTGGTGAATGTACGTACCTCAGCAGACGCGCGGTGCGACCCATCGGTACACGTTAGGAGCCTGCCTATCCTACCCCACTCACCTAGCTTTCTCTGATTGGTAGCTCAAATGGATTGAGCTCTCCGCTACACAGATGCTAGTTATCCGTCAATATGGGTTTCACTCTTCGGTGATGTAAGGCACCTCTTTCCTCCACGACGTGATTCTCTTCTTTTTCTCTTTTTTTCATGTTCATAAATAACAGCCAATGAACCGTAAGGTTAACAATTTTGGACCGCAGAACTTGTCACTGGAGTAATGACACCCCTTTAGCAGTATCATCAGTGGTTGTAGTATAACGGTTGACCTTCTGTAGACAAAAGAGCCTTTCTAGAACACCAAATTAGCTGTGAACAAATGAAGCATGTGCTGTACACAGTACTGTAAGTGATCTGATTTCAGGTTGGTGGAAGAGGTGAAGGACAAGTGCCACGTGACCCTGGAAAACGAAGACGTGTACATGGCAACACAGTTTGACGACTTCATCAGGACTGTAGTCCTCAAATCACGGGGTGGATCGGGATCTCCAAAACTCGTATTTGATCCCGTAAGCCTTTGTTTTGTAGATCTAATGGCCTCTTCATTTAGTTCTCCTCTTTTTGATGTAGGCTATATTAACCTGAAAAAAGAAGAAAAAAAAACAATTTGGCGCAAAGAAAGTTGGGAGACGTGGATGCCTCTACAGAAAACTTAACAATTTTGTGCTTACTTCACATCCCCCTATTGTGTGTTCCTGTTCGCAATGTCGTTACGAAAATAGTATATTACACTCGATCATAATTCAGATTGACGTGTTCTTTTTTCTCAAACCCTAGGTGATTAAGCGCGTGAACAACATGGATGTAACCTTTGCCAACCAGTTGTTCATTAACAACCAGTTCCTAAACAGCTCTTCTGGGAAGGTCCTGGAAACCGTTAACCCAACAGATGAAAGCGTCAGTATCAAGTTGCATACAGTTTAGTTTACGAAGTATTGATTCGGAGATGAAATAGCTGGTTGCTTCCTTCAGGTGATTTGCGAAGTTCAGTGCGCTTCAAAAGAAGACGTCGATAAGGCTGTTAAAGCCGCCAAGGTAAGATTAATGAGAGTGAAAAGATGGTTAGGTAGCGAGGGAGCTGATAAGTATCCATGGGCCCTATTCCGAACCACTGTCGAGCGCCACCGACATCAGAGGAGGGAGCGATTACGACCACCGGGAGCGGCCAGTTTTGGTATTCCCATGTCGCCTTTAACCATAGCGCGCTTGGTTTATTGAATGGCGTTAGACTTGGCTGCAGAGTTAAGACGTGGTGGTGATGATGGCGAAAGGGCCCGCCGTTGTCGGCCTCACAGAAGTGGGCAACGTCACGACTGACGCCCTGGGGAATGTGCGTCCTGGGCCGACTTCTAAGGGAACTGTGCCGACATGTGTCTGGGAACGAGACTCCACTCTCTCAGCCAATAGCGCAGCAGTAGGAGAATCACGTGGAATACTGCTTGTTTTGAAAAGAAGCGACGACGAAGACGCGTTAACAACGGAGGAAAAGTCTCGCACTTCTCGCCCAACGCACGGCTAATATGAAATGATGTTGCAGTTTTATGATAGAACACCGCAATTTATTCACGGGCATTTTGTCACCTTCCTACACGCAATTAGAGAGGCAAAAAAGAGAATTAGTCGCGATATCAAATCCCAGCGAAGGAGCTGTCAGGAGAGTTGACAAGAGGAGAAATGTAAGCTTTAGGCAGACCTTTGTGTATTGTGCTGATAATCTGTACATGAATGATAGTCAGGTGTAGCCTCAGCGGTGAAGCAGTTTCGCGAAAGACGTTTCATTTTATACAAACACGTTGTCGCGCCACCTAAACACCGGAGCCAACCATTGCGGTGTTGATAAGAGGCATGCCAAGTAACTTGCAGCCATCTTGACAGCTCTTGCTCCGCTTAACGACAGGGTCGAGGCTGCCGTTCCCGCGAGAGACGCCGTCGCTAACGGGCGACTCGTATGGAGCGCAGGGAATACCAAATTCTCATCGCTAGCGTTACGTTGCGTCAGATACCACGTTCGCTCGCTTCCGCACCACACGTTCGCGCTACCGACAGGGATCAGAATGAGGCCCATGATAGCAAAACCCCGAGACGAGGGACAGGGAGGGAGTCCCTCGTCTCGGCGTTTTGCTATGATAATGAGGTTACAAAGGAGGCGCGCACCAAGCGAAGTCTCACGGCACGCGCTGTAATCGGTTAAGAATCGAGAGATACGGCCAACTATGTTAAAAGCTCTGGTGGCGCAGTGTACGCGAGTGTTAAACAATGTTCAAAAACCGTCTTTCTTGTGACGATATGACATGCATGCAACCAACAGAAACCGTGGACAAAATTTCGTTAATTGATCTCAGTACTTTTACGTTATCCGCCTAAATGGACTCCATCCTTCTATCAGGCAGCATTCGAGGAGGGCGAATGGAGTCGAATGAATGCCAGAGATCGCGGAAGGCTTCTCTACAGGTAAGGCTCACTTCACCCGTGCTTTCCAAAGTCACTGATTTCCTCGGCAGACTCGCCGACTTGATGGAGCAACACAAGGAAGAACTGGCTACGATCGAAAGTATGGACTCCGGCGCTGTGTACACCCTGGCCATCAAGACGCACATTGGCATGTCAATCGACACATACCGCTACTTCGCCGGGTGGTGCGACAAAATTCAAGGGACTACCATCCCCATCAACCACGCTCGACCAAACAGGAATCTCACTTTTACCAAACGAGAACCAATCGGGTAAGGATGTTTTAAATGCTGAAATTATTTTACTTTTGATTACATTTGTGGGGTTGCTAAAATATCACCGTCAATGGTGCGAAACATCTGTCATCTCTGGAGTCGGTACAAATATATATTGAGAGAAAGCCTGACATAATTTGCGATGAACGCTTTGGAAGTCGACAGATAGAATCGCGTAGATACAAGCAAGCTAGTGGAGGGAATCCATTCAGTGGAGAAAGCCTCAGAAGGGACATGTTGTTGTGTTAGCGTCCCCTCTGTGTTTTTCGCCCACGCTCAGGCTTCTTCACTGAATTTGGAAATCAGAAACCAAGGTGCAACTTCTGGTTCACTCGCTTCATTTGACTGTTCAATGCGACACAAAATCTATACACTGTTGAAAGCGACAGCTGCATCTGTTCGGTGCATCAAGCGAAAATTAGATTGTTACGCCGAATTGTTACGAACGATAGATATCCAGATAGCTTTGGTAATTTAATATTCTTCTTTCGCATTGTGGCCAAACGTAGTGTATGCGTTCACAGACACACGCACACGTGAATAGACATCATTCATAGTTGCCTATGCGCAGGCACGTGGCCCCCATTTCAAGGCCCCCACGAAACATTTGTTCTGCACTTGACAGAAGGCGTTTACGCATCGAACTCGGGCAGAATGCGTATGATGCATGCTGAACAGCCCGGCTGGGGCAGCTCCAAGACCGGTTTTGTGATCGGGCTCCGTGCACGCGGGTTCGCCTAGGTGCGCGAGATAAAACTGTCATAGTTACCCCCCCCCCCCCCCAACATTACTCCAGGAAACCATTGGAAACCAGGCGTCGTACATACTGCGGTCGAATGGACCTAACCAGTGGCGGATCCAGGATTTTTCTGAGAGGGGGTCCAGCCTTGGCCAGCATGGTAGTTACACGATTTGAGTCAATTGAACACTATTTATTTATTTATTTTCAATACCCTCAGGGCCACAAGGGCACAAAAGACGGGAGGGGCTTGAATACATAAACGGAGCAAAAGGCGCACAGGGCGCTCGAAAAATGAAGAATGAACACACACAGCAGGGTCACAGACAGACAGTAAGCATGTAAAGTGTTCATGGTGGAAAATGATTAAATATTGCAAAAGACCCCTCAGTCTGATGCCCCAAAATAAATAATAGTAACAACAATTAACATATAATATCTAACATATGATAAGGCATAGCACATCGAAACCGGAAAACGGGAGAGCATGGGTGTGAAAATGGGTTTAGCACTACTTATACCGAAAATAACTCTGTAATGGAATCCCTAAAGAGGGCAGATCCTGTATGGTAGCAATGTCACACGGTAACCTGTTCCAATCACGTGCGGTGCGAATGAAAAAGGAGTCTGAGAAAGAATTAGTTTGGCGTGATGGATTTTAACTTTTCGAAAGTGATCCAAGCGGTGGGAGATATACGTGTGCGATGATATGTAAGAGGAGGAGAGGATGAGATCGTCATTATAGAATGTTTTATGAAAAAGTGACAAGCGAGCAACTTTACGACGACAGGCTAGTAGGGGTAGTTGTAGATACTACTTCATAAGAGAGAGACTTGCTGTGCGGTTGTAGTGTGCCATGATGATAAGGCGTGCTGCGCGATTTTGAGTGGATTCTAGCATATTAGTAAGGTTATTGCTTCTGTGGTCCCAAACCGAAGCAGCGTTCTCGACTTGGGACGCACGAGGGATCTGTACAGGTGCAGTTTAACGTTTCAGGGGGCCATATAGAAAGTGCGACGAATGAAACGAAGTGAGGAGTTGGTAGAACTGCATGTGAGGGAAATGTGGGATTTCCAAGAAAAGTGAGCATCTATTTGAACCCCAAGGTATCTGTATGAAGTTACGAACTCCAAGGTGGAGTTGTTAATTGTATAAACGGGAATGTACGTGGCGTTACGGCTGCGGGAGATCCTCAAATGATTGCATTCGTTAATGTTTAGTTCCATGGACCATGTCGAACACCAGTTATGAAGCGATGCAAGATCAGACTGAAAAGGGTTAGTATCAGAGCTAGAATGTATCGCTCGATACATGACACAATCGTCAGCGTAGAGTCGAATGGAGGAAGAGATGCTGTCGTGTTGGTCGTTGATGTAAATGAGAAGAAGTAAGGGGCATAGGACAGAACCTTGGGGTACGCCGGAACATGCTGGGGACTAGGCGGAGTTAGTATTGTTAGCGGTGACAAATTGTAAGCGGCCTATCAGGAACGATATCAAGTCCAGCTAATTCGAGAAGTAAAAGTCTCTGCGATACCTTGTCGAACGCTTCACTAAAATCGAGGAATAAGCAGTCAATCTCAATACCTCTGTCTGCAAAAGAGCGGAGATCACGAATGAAAGATACTAGTTGGGACTCACATGAGAACTGTTTAAGGAAGCCATGTTGATAGGAATTGAGGAATGAGTTGGGTTCAAGGTGGTTGACTAAGGGAGTATAGACGGTATACTCTAAGATTTTAGATGGCACGCTAGTGAGAGATATGGGTCGGTAGTTAGTTAGTAGCCAGGTTCTTGCTCCCGGACTTGTGCACCGGCACGACTTTGCCAATTTTCCAGGCGTCTGGCAAATGCTCAGTATCCAAGGATTGTTCAAAGATTTTGCTGAGAATCAAAGATGAGTACAGCTTGGTGTTTTTCAAAAACTTGGCATTGATATTGTCAACCCCAGCGCTAGAAGATAGGCTTAACCTGTCTATGACCTTGGCAACTCCAGCCGGACTGAATGTTATTGGATCCATTGGGGGAAAGTTACGGGGAGCTAGAACAGTGAGGACGGAATTGGTAGTGGAAAAAGTACTACAGAAGAGATTGTTAAACACGTCAGCAATGTCGCAATCAGGGACAGCCGCACCGTTATTATCCGTTAAAGATAAAGGAGGAGGGCGCCTGTTTATTGAAAACGTTCCAAAATTGTTTGGGATTGTTTGTTAATAACTGCGGTAGAGTTGAAGAAAAGAAGGTAAGCTTTGCGTCCTTGATGGCAGTTTTGTATTGGGTAGCGGCTATCTTGTAGCGCAACCAGTTGGGTTGAGTTCGCGAACGCCGTGAAGTTTTGAAAAGCCTCCTTTTTCGATTTCTTAGTCGCATGATGGTGCGATTGAACCAAGGATATTCAGGAATGATTAGGATTGTGGTGAGAGGGATGAATTGATCTACAACGTCATTAACCTTATTTGTAAATAAGGTAAAGTTATCTTGAAGCAGGCGATCGCGGAACTCATCGCTGAAATTGTCTGAAAACCTGCCTAATTCGAGATTGATGATGTCGAAATTAGCCCTGTTGTAATTGCGGATGAATTTGTTAAGCCTCACTCGGGAAACACATGGCAGGTTGATGAAAAAATGCATAACAACATTGTCGCTTGAGGCGGGCAGGTACAAAATATCAGACACCAAAGCGGGGTGCGATGTGAGGACAAGGTCAAGAATGTTTGCACTATCTCCAACTATCCGAGTTGGTGCAGTAACTAACTGTGTCAAGTTAAAGTCGTGACATAGATTAATGAAATCAGCAGCGTTACCAGAGCTAACACATACGTGATGCGAATTCGAGCTTCAAACTATAGCTGCAAAGTTGAAGTCGCCCAGCAAGAACAAGGGTGTACTAGGAAATCGCACGTTTATAAGGTTTAATGCGTCACACAGCTCGTTAACGAAAAACCTATTCTCTGAAGGAGGACGATAACAAATGCAAAGAGATGGAGAGGAGGGAGTATGGGAGGCATGTATGGGGGGGGGGGGAGAGGAGGCAAGACTATTTGACACTGCAATTAATACGCCACCGCCAGATCTGCTAGGTCTATCAGCACGATATATAGTGTAGTGTTTACAACAGGAAAAGAGTTCAGAGTTACATACTTTAGCTGACAGCCAGGTTTCAGTAAGGAAGATAATGTCCGCATCGCACGAGTCGATGACGGAGCAAAGATCATCTCGTTTATTGATTAAACTACGGATGTTGGTATACAGTACAGATATTCTGAGGGTGGTTGAGCGACTTCTAGTGGGCCCTGTGTGATGGCTATTCAGAACGGTTCTCGTCACGTCTAGGACGCAGGCACATGGGAGATCCAACATTTTGGGAATCACGGGAAAGCTCGACAACGGCATTGTTGTGGGACGAAGACGAGGGGTCGTTGACGATTGAGATAGAGCTTGCACGTTCAACTAGGTTATCTCGTGACGAAGAAGCCATTGCAACGATTGGAATATCCCCAGTCCTTTTGGAAACGCATTCTACAGAACAGTTGGGAGAATCGTACATGTAACAACTGTCGCCAATCAGAGCTTGTTGAAACTAAGTTTAAACTGCCTGTTCTGTCCATATTCGAACAACATTTTCCTTGCTAGTCTAGTAGCCGGGCAGAAATCCTCCTGAATGGAATATTGGCTTCCTTTTAGCTTAGACTTTTGTTGCAAAATGGCTTCTCGGAGTCTAAAGGAAGAAAACTTTGCGATAATGGGGCGCAGTCCGTTCTGCTTGAAAGTCCCTATGCGGTGAACACGTTCGAAGGCATTGCTCGGTACAGTGATATGTAGTTGACCAGATATGAAGGTTACAACTTTTGATTCAGATTCAGTCCAGGATTCGGCAGGGGAGTCGGTGATACCACGAAAAATCAGATTATATCTTCGATATCTATTTTGAATGTCGTGAAGACTGCTACGAAGGTCGTGGTTCGCTGCCTTGAGAGCATCCAGTTCTTGACGCATCGACGTCGAATTGTCGACGGCGGGTTTCGTTGTCTCAACAGAAGAAAGGCGCGAGATTATATCGGACAATAAAGTCATAAAAGTAGCTATAAATTTTTTGCAAGGTTACTGGATTCAGAGACTCTAATTGACTTAGTTTCCTCTTCTAATGCCGGAATGTTGTGTGCGGGTGCTGGAGGTAGCTAATTTCCTATTCCATGTCGCAAATAGCCATGATGTTTCTGGTCTTGTGTCTTTACTCAGTAACTTTCTACAAAGTTTGTACAATAAACTTTGGTTTATCGTAATACACATACCATGAAACACACGCGAAAATATTAGGCACGCTACAACGCTGAACAGTACACTAACGCTTCATGAGTCATCATCATCATCATCATCATCTTCAAAGTGATCCCTGCCTTCCTGGTCCCCGTGCTGTGAGTCACTGTGGAGCATAGTTAAAAAAAAAGAAAAAAGAAAAGACGAGAGCATGCTTAACATATCTTTCTCCCTTCTCTTTTGCGACATTCACCACCCGGAGCTGCAGTCAATCGTAGCCAAATAGGCAGCTCCGATGGTAAGGTGTCACCCGAAACTGAAATCAGCCAAAGTTGGCTAGACGCAGCCAAATTGACAATCTTGACGGCAACCGCTCGAGACAGGTGTGCCCTACCACACGCAATAGCGTTCAAGACGAACGCAATGCATTCTGGGCAGATCCTGGTTACACGTCATTGCAAAAGTCACTGTGCACGTGACCATAAAAATGGCGCCGTCTCTGTTCGGTTGCCAAACCGTTGGTGGAGTTGAGGGAAGGGCTTTACGTCGCTCGCGAGACAACTGTGGTCATGATGGGAGGAGGCTACACACCACGCTCATATCCTGTCGCAGTTATAACGCGTTGCTCAGAGAGAGAAAATTACACCCGTATTGAACTCGCTGAAGGAAAGGGCGAGACGAGCCGTACGTGCTACAAGACATTGGGGACTGCACGGTAGTACTCAGGTGAGTCGATGCTACCACAGGCGGATATGTTTCTGTGCCCCATTCGCCTTTCTTTCTTTTTCCTCTCTTCCTGCGTTGTAGTAAGGATAGAAAAAACAGCACGGGTTAGGAGGTGTCCATAGCGATAATTTCACCGTGTCCAGAATAGTTCTGAAAGCTTTCCGAATGTGTGTATTTAAACGCAGGGTTTGCGGCATCATCACCCCTTGGAACTACCCGCTTATGATGGTTGCTTGGAAATCGGCTGCTTGCCTGGCAGCAGGCAACACCTTAGTGCTGAAACCTGCCCAGGTGTCACCTTTGACTGCCCTCAAGTTAGCTGAACTGACAGTATACGCTGGATTCCCACCCGGGGTATTCAACGTCCTTCCTGGGACTGGTAGTAAACGTTTTCTTCTTCGTTTCTCAATGGTTTGGTTCAACCTTCAGCGGAGGTTATTTGGGAAAGTGGAGCATTTCGACTCCCCGCTCATTCAAATGCGCATAATATGAGCTACCATGAACTCATCAGCGACGAATAACACTCCTTACACTCCTTTCTCAATTGTATTAATTTTCACTGGTTGATAATGAAGAGAGAAAGAAGTAAAAAATAACAGCCACACGACATATTTATCCCTTTATGCGAGTGGGTAATAATTAAACGTTTTGTCCTTCGCAAGCCGACAGCAATCAATATTGTGATGCAGGAAGGTAGCAGGTGCTATTGTTCGTTGAGAACGTAGGCAGCCCTCCTCCGCAAAAAAATAAATAAAAAATAAATAAATAAATAAATAAAATAAAAAATCACAGCGCACGAAGCAGTTGGCTTATTCCTATTGTTCTTTAATGTGTTCGAAATGGACGCGCCAGAATCTGGCCCCCGTTCTGTACTCATCTGCTTTGTAGTGTACAGTTTATATGTATTGCAACCAACGGCGTTCAAACCGCTCGCGTTGCAGGCGCACTTCCTGCAAACAGGCAAGAGCAAGAAGCAACCAGTGCGTTGTTGAATGTCGACGCAGTGCTCCGCCACTTATATACGTTTGAGCAGTTGGTTCGAGCATACCGATAACGTTGAACAATCAAACGTTAATTGTGGCATGCCTTAGCTAACGTTTTCCCTTTAAAAAGAAGATAAAACTTGAAGTCTAACTTAGCAAACCAGTTGTAAAGTTCGACGGTTCGTCGAACCATTCGAACCCCAAGGGTCTGCTTCGAACTTTGCGCTTCGAAGTTTCGCGACATCTCTAATTTCGACGCTTCGCGCCGCATATTTGCGTGCATATTTCGGAAGATTTTCGTGCATGAAGTCCTAGTCATGAACGACTCCGCTCTCAGTCAAATATGGGGACGGTGAACAGGTAAAATTGCTATTATCGGCGAAACGTTAAAATGCATTGAGGCATATCTGCCGAATATGGAACGCACCAACGTGGTCCCTATGCAGGAAGTCATTTTGACAAAGGAGCCGCGAGGCGTCTTCGGTCATTAGTCAGCCGCTTGCTACGTGTCGCCAACACCTCAAGGAGTGCGGTCTTGACTATATCTCGAGTAGCGAGCGCGTTCCGGTTCGTCGGACTTGGTCGTCATGGCAACCGTGCCGCGCCGCATCGTGAAAATGCTAGTGTGAACTAGGCATTACACTGGAAATCCACGTACACAGTGCAGGGCTCACCATACTGGTTTCACCATACAGCCACGGTCCCTGAGGCGGGTACCGGTTGTCCTCTCAGTCCACTTCGGTCGTTGCATCACCAGCTCTTGTTGGCAGTCCGACGCAAAGTCTCGTCGGTCGCCCTGCCGCGGGTTTCGCGTCAGAATTCACCCCGCTGCGCTCATTTGACCATAGTCCGACGAAATAAAGCGAAGCGAAGTGACTGCGCGAATATTCCTTTCTCTTTCTCTTTTTCCTTTTTTTTTTTTTTTTTTTTTTTTGTCAGCCTCTTACAGCTTCTTGCATTCGTCAATGGAGGAGACGGAATGTCGTTATTTTAGGAGCGACGAAAGACAACGACCGCACTTACAACTCAGTCGGAACAAGGGGACATAGAACCCAATCCCGGAAGTTGGAGCTTCTTCTGTGCGTCTTTACAGCTGTTGTCTCTTTTATACAATGGTGTCTTTTCTTATCCTTTGCAGGTTGTTTACAAAAAAACAAAAAAAAACAGCAGAGCAGCAAAACTAGATGTAGCTTTTACAGTTGAGAAATACGGCCAGGCGGGCGGACATCCTCTCGAAGAAAGTATGCAACTACAAGATGACTAATTACCTAAATTCATTATTGAAATTGCGGGAAAAAGTAAGATAGCAGAATGGGAGACAATCCTCATTGAAAGCCATTCAATTTTTGAAAAATTGTGAAACGAGCACCTGTGTTGAAATATGCGTAGTCAAATTTCCCTATGCAAATCAACCGAAACTGGAACCGTACCGTTCAGGATCTCCGGAAGGAGAGCGCTCATTCCACGTCAGATGGTCACGTGCTATGAAGCGATGGAGATGACTGGACCTAGGTTAGACCTATGCGCCGATGCCACTTGACCGGTGGCGGCGTAGAGCCGGTTTTTTCACTGGCGGCGGCGGCGTCAACGGCGCGAGGGCGTAAACGCGTAAGCCGTCCACAAGCGTACGCAAGCGCTGGTGGCTTGCGAGGTGTATACTAGACTAGAGTCGAAACCACATCCTAAAAAGGTTCCACATTTTATTTGAAAAAAAAAAAAAAGGTTTAACCATAACAAATTTATCACAAACAATAGATCGACTTCGATCACATTTTGACCAGAACAAGCCGTGAAAGCCCGTAATCTGTGACAGTGGTTGCACACGCGTTGTACCCTCAGAGGGAATTTTTACAGAGGGCATAGTTGTCATGCACAAACATCAACCCGGCCAGCGGGGCGAGGAGGGGCAACGGCCAGCTTGCCCCTCTTCGCGGTTCCCATGGGGATCAGGCTAATACTATCGCGAATGAATGAAAACAACAATAATAATGATGACAGTATAAGAGCCACAAAGCTCTAGTGTTTTCTACAGGTCTCCTTTTACATTCGTTGAGCAACGGTAAGAAGATATTCATGTACCAACATACTAACTTATCGAAGGGCTTATCTCCATCCTTCTCTTTTCCGGCTGTCAGGCACTCCTCGCAGGAGAAATGAGAGCCAATCTTCCGCGTCTTGTCACCGTCTTGCAAAACTATGGTGCCAAAGTAACTCCACACCGCGCTCGTTTTAAATGCACTTGAGTTCTTATCAACAGAGAACAAGGACACGCGCTTCAAAAACGGAGATCTAGTCTCTGATGCCATGGCAGTTCAATACTCGCGAGGCCAAGACCAGCAAAAGTGCGCGAAACCACTTCGAGCTTCCCGCTCCGTAGCGGAACCGATCGGAACACGGAACGCGCGCGGGATATTGGGGCGCCGAGGTGGCGCCAGCGGCGGCGGCAGCGCGCGGATAAATGACGGCGGCGGCGCACAGGTCTAACCTAGGTGCTGATATGTTGGATCTGTTGAAACGGAGGCTTATCTAGTGGTTGATCTGTTGGCCAGATCAACCACTAGATAAGCCTCCGTTGGTGAAGGTCATGCGCACCTGAGGCGCGCGTACTCTCTTCGAGAGTATCTCCGCCTGGCCGGGTAACTCAAGTTCAAAAACAGCATCTATGCTGCTCTCATAGCGTTTTTATGGGCAAAATACGTACATCATACAAAAAGGCGCTCTATACCTCTCTAATACGTCCGACCTATGTCGTATAGAATTGTTGGATGATCCCTTTGAGATACGACCATATCGATCCCAAGAGCAGTCTCTGTTCGAAATATCGGCAGCCCTCGGCGGCCCTAAAATGACATTGTTTCGCACACTTTCTAACACAGTCCAATGCTATTATTTTCTTTGGCTATTCTAATGCATAGCCTCTTATGCAGCATGCACGAAAATTATTACTATACCGTAATCCTCAATTTATGTGTCACAGTCAGGCGAAATTATACAAAAATATTGAATTGTATTATAAATTTAAAAACAATATACGATATGTCACGAACTCCAGCGGTGCTTAGGATGGAAATGGCATCATCCAGTATCAGCGAAGCGAACGGCAAGGACTGTTCACAGCGGTACCAGTTTCATTGATCGTGGATCTATTCCATCCGAGAATAAATGACAAACAGATTACTATTGTCATCCTCAACCATCATTGGAGTCTCTAAGAGAAGGGTGCGTCACGACTCATATATTTCACAAAGTCCGACGCTAGGGCCATGTTGAGTGCTTTGTGTCGCCAACCGGCTGAGGCACAGTGGGTCTCTGGCGGGGCTCGCGCTTCGCTGCTACACCGCGTTGACCCGGAGCTTGCCTCTACTTTCCCGACATCGTTCCCTATGCCGTTTGCGTCACTTTACCACCGGCACCGCCTCAACGTGCCCTGCAGCCGACGTCTTCTTCACAAGCTTGGAAAGGCGGATTCACCCAACTGTGGCACCTGTGGGACTGTTGAGGACACTGAACATATCTTATTATCCTGTCCACGGTATCAGCAGCACAGACAATCTCTACAAGCTTCCTTAGCTCGGCTGGATGGCAGACCATTTGACGTCGTTAAGGTTCTGGGCCCTTGGACACCCGACCATCAGTTTCACGCCATGCAAGCGTTTCTGCAATTTTGCGCAGACTTTAAGTTGGTGGACACAGTATGACTGACAGTGTGTGTGGACTGTGTGTGCGAGTGACTGACTGAGAGTCTGTCAGTCATTGGTTTTATTGTAGATAGCCATTTCTGTTTTCCTAAGTGATCTGGAGTAGCCGGCTCTCGTAATGAGTGCCTATTTCTCCATTTTTTTCTTTTCTAATCAACTCAACTCAGAAAAACAAAGTTTATTCAATCGCGGATAAAAAAGCTTAATACGGCCGGCTCATTTTATTGAATATTTGAGGTTCATCATGGAGACTCGCCCTCCTTACCAATATTCCAGTATTATAAGGGAATATGTCAGTTGTCTACCTCGTGTTATTTTTCAAACGTTGTCTTCTGGCTTGGGCTTCGAGCAGTCTGCCTGCCTAGATTGGCGGCACATTGCTCGGAGAAAGGATACAAGGGAAGAAGGGCTGGGAACAGCTCTTGCGCCTAGTTTCCTGCATCACAGCCGTAGTGCAGGTACAATAACTGCAGGTAACTACATTGCAGTTGTAGTGTAGTTTCCTGCACTACAGCCATCCTTGAGGGCTCACGGCCTTTAGAAAGTTGTAGCGCGGATGAGCGGGGCAAAGCATTATAATGTGTAACTGGTTCACCGCATGCGACAGTTTGGACTAGAAGTGCGATCGAGCTTGAAAGTGTGCGAGCAGGTACAAACACTGCGGGGGTATATTAGAACACAGGAAAGGATCGGATACATTGTCCTCTGTTGGTGATGCAACACCCTGTGTTGACAGGCTCCACTGTGGGCCAGGCCATCTGTGACCACCCGGACATCAGGAAGCTTGGCTTTACAGGATCAACCGAGGTTGGGAGGGATATCATGCGTTCGTAAGTACTTTTCTTAGTTCACAAAGGCTAGTCCAAGATCCTTTAAAACAACCGTTGTCCAATACGGCACCGCACACCCCCGCTTATCAAAGATAAGGTGGGTGATAAATTTAAAAATCATTTAAATCCCATTGGCATTATATAAAAATTGCGCGAAATCTTGGAGAGAAATAACATCCATGGATACGATGTAGTGACTGGGCATTCATGAAGTCTGTTCTCTTCTCTCAATACCATCGTGCTTTGCAAATACCTGCCGGGTGCGAAATGCAATCTGTTCCCAAGAGCATACGATGCAGAAACTGCACGTCGTGTGGAGCTAGTAATCTACTAGGTCAAATAATTGGGCGTATTTGTCGCAAGTCGAAATTACGTGAGCGCCATGCGATATGTTTTTGAAAGTATTCATGTTGATTTATTATCACCGAAATGTACCTGCGGACACGGATGCCCATTCCGAATTTGGTAGACGTCCACGCAATTGAACAAGTTTGGCATCTTAATCTCCAATTAGTTTTCTTCTTAACTGCAGCGTCATTCGGGTATTTTGAAGCACCACAGAAACCACGAGGACGCAAAAAGAAAAATACACATTGGACTGCTTTTGCGGAAACCGTATATTTTACTTTAAAAGTGATTAATAAAACAGATGGGATTAAATGTTTTATCATTATTAAAAATACTTAAATACGAAAGATTTTCTTTCTAGACAGTGGCTTATTAACAGGCCATTCTTCTTTCTGATGCGAAAGTATGCATTGCATCTAAAAACGCTAAAACCAAGGACGAGACAAAACAAGCAGCGTTAGTTATTGGCTTTATGCATTGGTAACATTTCCTGCAGCTGCGCTGTCTCCAACCTGAAGAAAGTGTCTCTCGAGCTGGGAGGAAAGTCTCCTCTCATCATATTTGCCGACTGTGACATGGACAAGGCCGTCAGACAGGTTTGTAGGGATTTTATATTGTGAATTAGCCTCCTGGGTGAAGCGTGTTTTTAAAAAATCATTGGCGATTTAGCGGTAAATGCCAGAGAAATGCGTTACCATTACGCGCCTTTTCCGGCCTGTACTTGACTTCCGGGTATCGACTTCTGGTCTAAGCCCAACTTCCGGTTGTCCACTTCCGGTCTAGCCTGACTTTCGCTTGTCCGCTTCCCGTCTATACTTTGCTTCCGGAATCCACTTCCAGTCCAACTCTACTTCCGGTTGTGCACCTCCCGTCTTTACTTGACTTCCGGTTCGACACTTTCAATTACAATATGTAAGTTCATTTCACTCACTCAATTAGCCTCGATTACTTGCAATTACCCTTTAATTACCGAAGATAATTACCTGAGGTAATTTTGAATTTCATTTAATTCCCTTTACTAACGTTTACTCGCTTTACTTACTTTTAATTTCTCTTTAAGTGACGTTAATTAGCTTTAATTACCTCCGGTAACCTGCGGTTACCTTTGGTAATCTTTAATTTCATATAATATTTCTCTTAATTACATATATCTTACATTCATTACCTTTAAACTCAGCTTTCCCGCTTTAATCACGTTTAATTAGTCTTACCTCTTACTCTTAATTACCTACTTCAATTCCAGAGTGATGGCGAGTAGTTAAACTACGTGATTGTAGTTAAAAAGTAGTTAACTACTTGCAGTAATGTAGTGTGCAACTCCTAGTTACACTACTATTTCGAGTAGTTAACTACAGTAGTTAGGTTACTGCAGGCGCCAACTACTTCTGATTTTGCCGTAAGCTTTACGGCACGATTGTGCTTCCGACTTCTACCTTGAGCTACTTCTTTGATGGGAACGGACGTGCAGAGCAGTTGTGCCGTGTATGAGTACTCAATCTTCACTTTTATCACTGCTTGTGATTCATATTCAGGTGTCCAAGACCACTATAGAATGGGATTGGTGTTGATGGACAACGTTAAGCAGTTATAGACGTAGTTCAAATACATTGCAGTAGTTAAAGAGGTAGTTTTAACTACCTCCCCTGAAAAGTAGTTGAACTACTAGTTAAACTACTCCATCACGAAGTTGTTAGTAGTTATAGTTAAACTACTGTAGAAGTAGTTAGTGGCCATCACTGCAATTCCATATAATTTACCTTCATTTACATGTACCCTCTTATCTCCCCTTTAAATCTCCACTTATACCTCTCCCTTGGGGAGGCCTCACCATCTCACATACATGCAGCTTTTTCCACTTTGACACTCCTAGTGCTAACGCATTAAAACAATTCAACAGACGAACACGAACCGTAATTCGAGAAAAGAATATTGTAAAACATGCGAGCCTAAAGGACATACGCCGTTTGCACACGGCAGAAGTGAAGGCAGCCATTACGTGAATTGATAGAAATTTAAACGAGAGCGAAAATGAAAAACTGGCCGTTATACAGTAAAATGTCCCGCGACCACTCTTTTTATTTTCCTATTTTTTCTCTCTTTTTTTGCATTCAGTACACCCACTGTCTTAAGTATTAACACGCTGTTTTGTTTCGGTAACACTCCCTCCTTTGTCGCTAGATCCTAAAGTTGCGTCGGACACAAAGCGCAGATTCCTTGGCTCTCCATCGCTGAAGAATCATATGTAGCCATGCGACCCTACATGGGTTGAACGAGCACAGGTGTTGCTCTCAGTGCCTCTGTTTACCACTTTCCTTGATGTGTCCAGTTTCGCTCCGCGCTGCATCGGCTTACGCATTTCAGAATCCGTGATTTAATTTCTTGTTGACCCAGAATATATGGGGCCCGTTGGTACATGACTTGGAGCGAGGCGACGCACGGGCAAGACTACACAGACATCGACGTCGCACTTTCGACCCTTTTAATCACACTGAATGCAAGACTACATGTACAACGTACTGCTTGCGACACGGTTGTCTCAAATCAGCATCCCATGGTTTATCCCATCCCAAATCTCGAGGCGTTGCAAGATCATTTATTTCGACTAAGGTCCAGCTTTAAATACAACATTGGGACAACATGTTCAAGGGCAATCAAGGAAATACGAAGGGTGTTCAAGTCAAACCGGGACTATTCATTTTGCGCAAAAGTAAAATGAACTTACAGGCGAGAAATTGGTTATATTTTTCAACGTAATCTCCACCTACACTAATGGGGTCTCGAACCTTTCGGTACAGGACATTTCGGTACAGGACATTTCGGTACAGGACATTTCGGTACGCGGACATTTTGGTACACACACACACATTGAACGATGATGGGGTGGGCGATTCACCGCCGCTGAGGCGGTACACTACCCTATTGCGCGTTGGGAAAGGATGAGGGGATGATGATGGGGGCTTTCAGAGAGCCGTCACCAGACCTGTGGAGCACAAGTACTCCGCAAGAAGATGAAGGCCTTGCATGTGGTGGGCAACAACAACGTAGATGAATGTGGGATGTTTCCCTGAGCAGTACATCAAAATGTATTGCTTGGGACACGGTTGGCTAAAATCTCTAACCCGTGGCCGAGCAGACCCCTATCGGCGATGTCTTGCGCGAAGGCGCTATACCAATACAGTTCTAGAGAGGAGGCCATCCACCGCCACCTGTCGGGAGAGAGGACCATCACATACTCGGCGTCGCCTGCTACGGAGAGTAGTTGAGTGCGGCCTGGCGGACCACCCTCGGGATGGTATTGGTTCGCCGAACCATTCGAACCCCCCAGGTTCGACATCGAACTTCGCGGTTCCAAAAAAGTTCGCGACATCCCTATGTAAAACTGTGAAACTCACGCGCTATGTGCCGTACACCGTACATATAAACTTGGCAGCAGCACCTTGTGCGTTGGGCAAGTTCTCATGCGTTTATGATTGTACGAGGGGCGTTCAAGTCAAACCGGGACTTTTCATTTTTCGCAAAAGTAAAATGAACTTAGAGGCGAGAAATTAGTTTTATTTTTCAACGAAATCTCCAGCTGCACTAATGCACTTGTCCCAGCGTTTCACGAGGCTTTGGATGCCAGCAGCGTAGAAATCCTTATCGGCGCGTAGCAGCCATGATCGGACAGCATTATTGACCTCGTCGTCGCCGCCGAAGTGGCAGCCCCCAAGGAACGCCTTCAGTGGACCGAAGAGATGGAAATTGCTGGGGGTGAGGTCTGGACTGTAAGGGGGATGTGGCAGCAACTCCCAGCCAAGTTCCTGTAACGTGCCCGTCGTGAGGTGTGCGGTATGCGGGCGTGCATCGTCCTGTAGGAGGAGGACTCCTTTGGTGATGAGGCCCGGCTTTCCGAAACTGGAGGTGTTCATGAATGATAGTGTTCAACGTTCGCACAGAAAGGTCCGTCTTTCGAGCCAGTTCGAGACATGTTATCGGTCGGTTCTTGAGGATCGGGCGCTCCACAAGTTGGATGTTCTCAGGAACTCTGACACTGGACTCTGAGCCGTCCCGGCCGGGACCGTCCTGCACTGATGTACGGCCGTCTCGGAACCGTTTGCACCACTCAAACGCTTTGCTGCGGCTAAGTGTATCGTGGCCATACTGAGCCTGAAGTCTTCTGTGAATTTCAGACGACTTTACGCCTTCATTCACGAGAAACTTCATGACAATTCGCTGTTCGATGTGCGCGCTCACCTCGTTGTCCGCCATCTTGTCCAGCACGTGTCTTCTGTTTTGCACAAACTTTGGACCACCATGTGGTGAACGCGGAGGCCTGTCGCGTGTGAAAATGACGAAAAAGAAGTAGCGCGAGCCATTTGTACACTCAGGAGACAGAAAGTCCCGGTTTGACTTGAACACCCCTCGTATTTAGACGCAAGCGCGTTCAGAATTTAGGCTTCGCGTGAGAGGCGTTCCGTGTTACTCCTAAATAAAAATATACAAATAATGATAAAAAATAAAAACTAAAATACATACTCCTAAAAATATACTGACTCATGTCTTAAATATGCCGTGCATTTGACCTTTTGAGAAGAAGGGCGAGTTTAGGGCGCAGTGTTTGAGCTCGCATGCAGGCGAAAAACGATTTTAGATGTCGGGTTTCTCGCTGTTGTTGGAGATAATGGTCGCGACTGATTACCTTGTTGTACGAAGCATCTTCATCAAATTTAATGCAAGCTTTTGTTCATCGGCACCTGTGGAGATGCCATTCTCCTTTGCGAATCTGATTGTACGGCCGAACACAAGACGCCTAAGTGATGAAATCTTCAAGAAATTTCTAATATTAAAATTCCGATGATAATTTAACAAGTAATGCTATTTTTCTTTGCTGATTTGTTATGATCATCGTTACTTCTGCAAATCCAGGTGACATCTTCCTCACAGTATTTGTGGTAGTAGTTACGGTATTTAAATACTCATATAGCAATCCGGTTTGTAAATAACAAATATTCTCGTTTCGATTCTCCAACTCGTATGCTCCAAGAGGCAGGAATCTTGAGCCTCCATGCTAGGAACAAAATACAACGTCTTAAACTCCTTTGGTCCATACTTAATGACGAGACTTGTATTGCAAAACGCAAGTATCTAACATTATCTAACGTTGGCAGTCGTCGCACTAAGCACACTAAACACTTGGTGCAATACCGCTTTAGGACCAACTGCTTGCGGCATTCTTTTTTCCCCAAAACCATTGATGACTGGAATAGCTTGCCACAGGTAGCTATTGACTGCGGCACTCTCACCTCTTTTGTAGCATGCATCACTGAACTCCTTCGGGAGCCATGATTATGTCCATCCTTTCGTCTTGTATTTATTTTATTTTCAGTGCATTTATTTCCTCTTGGTACCTATTTAGTATATGGGCAGTGCACAGCCCTCGGTTGTTTTTGTAATTTAGAGATGTAGTTTAGTGTTGTATTTGTATGTCCCTCCTTCTATGGCGCTTGCGCCAGAAGTATTATAAATAAATAAATAAATAAAATATCGAAAAGTATTTATGAAGAGTATTTAAACACCCCTTCCAACAATGTATTTTGTATTTATATTTAAATACTCAGAAAATGTATTTATGCCCATCCCTGGTCGGGGGCTACGGTCCATTATTCGTTCTTTCAGAGAGATGCGTAAAAGATACTCAGCTATTAGATAAAACTAGTTATGGTACACACTGCCATCCGTAAAGTACACCATGTACGAAATGAAACAATCGCAATGAAGTTACTTGTGTCAGGACCCCGCGATATATTTCAAGCCACTTCTCCCGTAAGGCAGCATTTGAGCGGAACTCGTGGAAATACTTGGGTCCTACACTGCTTTCTTCGGCTTGCAAAGCAGGACGGTGCAGTACATCATCACGTCTCACGTCTGACAATGGAGACAAACACTGCCCACCGCGTGAAAGCCAGCCAAAACCAAACGCGAATGATGGCAGCGACGGTATCCGCATAGTATGCGTCGTGTGCCTAGGGTCCCGTATTCAGCGCCACAAACGTGCGGCGGTCGCTTGGCGAAACTAAATCAGCGGCGCTGGGGCTAGGTGCGGGTGGTCTGGTCGTGTATTATAGAGATGGTCGTGGTTCCAAACGGCACATAGGAACAAACAGGTTCAGTGCACAGTGGGGGTAGTCTATTCCATTCCGCTAGGATGCCGGAAGTGCTACATAGGTGAGATGAGGCGGTGCGTAAATGAGCACTTGCGAGAGCGCGCTAACAAGGTAAAGAACGGAAAGGGCACCTCCTCGCATTTAGCCGAGCAAGTAATACGGTGCGGCTGTGAACCGAATTTTGAAGGGACCGATATTAAGTATAAGTCGAAGGATGCTTGTCAGACGGATTGTGGAAACACAACTCATTGAAGAACAAGGTCAAGACTGTGTTAGTGCTCCCTCAGCGCTGCTTACAAGGAAGCGGGAAGAAGTGATAAGAAGGGCCGTTGGTTTGGGTGATTTCAATCATTGGTATCAGTTGTTATCTTGACCTGAATATGGTATGTAGGGGGAGCGTCCGCTAGGGTTTTGTTTTCATTGCGTCATTTGTGTAGTCTCGCATTTAGTGTGATTAAAAGGGTTGAAAGTGCGACGTCGTTGTCTGTGCAGTCTTGTCCCGTGTGTCGCCTCGCTCCAAGTTAATTTCTTATTGGTTGCATGGTTTGCCACAGAAACGATACCCTAATTCAAACACGTGGAGTTCAACAGAATGCATTTGTACGGCGAGTCGGGTGGGTTTGTTAAACCCATTAGTTTCGCAGCAGTTCTGTCACGCAGCTTTGAATGCATCCTAATGAAACCGCTACATAGCATACGACGCACCATTGGTTCGCTTACATCTAAAATCATCTTGTAGTTAATATAGAATATGACAAAAACTGCAAGTTTTTAGAACAAAGTGGGCGACTGTTGCTATGGCATCATATCGTACTGCGCCTGCAGCTGGAGGAACGCAGCAAATTTTATGAAAAGAACTGAACTTAGAAATAGGAACTTGTAAACAAGTTGTATATACAGGGTGTCCCACGAGTAGATGTCAATCAATCTTTAAAAATAGGTTTTACTTCCAAAAATTATAAAACTACTTGGAATACACTTACACAAACTTTTGCCACAGATTGTTGCCGTTTGAATTCGCGTCACGCATGAAGCTAATTTGCAACTCGAAACGCATGAACTAACGCAACGCATGAAGCTAATTTGCAAACTAAAAAAATTGACAAGCAAAGACAGCATTCTTTTTTTTCTGAATTCGGAAGACTATGGCCATAACACACTATTCCAGTCAAAATCACGGGGTTTTTACAAGATTTCGACAAAAATTTGACAGCCGAATAGCAGTCGCGGGCGAAGCGCGCTCACGTTTGCGGAACTGTTGGCTCCGTCCAAATATCCCCTCCCTCCTGCGCAAGGAAAAGGGAAACCACGCCACAATCACACCTTTTCAACGCGTTTGTCGTCAGCCGCCAGCCACTGACATTGACGGAATGCGCGACAAGGCTCTCTATCGGAATAAAACTGCTTCGTTCTTTTCCACTTCCCTTCGACAAAGGCGGAGCCAAGAGTACCACAAACGCAAATTTCACCGGGCATGCTTCGCCCAGCGACTGATTTTCGGCTGTTAAATTTTTGTAGATATCTTGCGAGAAAACACGTGATTTTGATTGGAATAGTGTGCTACGGTCATGGGCTTCTGAATTCAGGAAGAAAAATGCTGCCTTTGCTTGGCAATTTTTCGAGTTTGCATTGGATTGGAAAAAGAATGAAAAATATGGAGAGGTTAGTCCCGACCCAGTCAGAACTGGCTACTCCAGAAACGCGTTTGTGGGTGAAAAAAAAAAGCTATAGAAAAAAGAGTTTAATTGTGCAAATTAACTTGGTTTATGCGTGACACGAATTCAAACGGCCTTAATCTGTGGCAAAAGTCTGTAGGAGCGTATTCCAAGTAGTTTTATATAATTTTTTTGAAGTGGAACCTATTTTTAGAAATTGAGCGATATCCTCTCGTGGGACACCCTGTATATCCCATCGGCAATGCGAATCAGTCAAATGCGATGAAGAAAAAAGCAGCTCCTTTGCCACTTAGTGCAAACTCTTTGAATCCATTCTAACGAAATCGCTTCACAATACGAAACACCTATGGCTCGCTCATTAAATGCTTACGTAAGCACTTATTACACTTAATGTTTTGTTACGCTTCCATTTGAGCAGCATCATCGCTTGTTGTGCACACTCTTGTTTATGCATACTAGAACAAGCGATGCAATGCAGAACTCATTCTGCATTAAAATGTGCGTGGTCACAGAATAAAATAGAGAGTTTTAGCAGACCGTTGATAACCTGGCTTGGGTCGAACCGTATCAACCGGATCCAATCAGTGGATAAGATTCTGAGTCACGCGCGACTACGATTGGTTTCGATACACATGATAACCTTGTCAACGGTATACTAAAACTCACTAATGTTTTTGCTCAGATCGGTGCGTTTGCTACGCGTAGCAGTGCAACCCGACACCGTGGAAACCCTCAATATAAAGAGTGTCGTTCAGAAGATTGCTACTGTTGCAGCCGTGAATATATTTGTTTAATAGGTTGCGTTAACATTAGTGAGTTTTAGTATATCGTACGCTATCGCCTTTGCGTACGTAGGGGATAGGGTTGGTGGTTCTGCGCACGCGCAAGACACAAGCAGAGCTTTGCGCATTGCGCAGAACCAGCACGCTATCCCTTACGTACGGAAAGGAGACAGCGTACGTTATATTAAAACTCAATATGTTCCTTGCAGGGCATGAATAGCGTGTTCTTCAACAAGGGAGAAAACTGTATCGCCGCTGGAAGGCTCTTCGTAGAGGAGAGCGTACATGACCAATTCCTTCGTCTAGTGGTGAGGGCTTTTTATCTCTAACGTCTTTCTTTGGATCGCGTTATGGTGCTACACGGGTAATTTTCGAAAGAAGATCCAACGAAGAAACTGTAAATGCAATTTATAGGCGTCGACAGACTCGACGTTGCATTAATATTAGATGAATGGAACATGACTGGAAGAATAATGAATACAGTCGCCTTCGAGATCATCAAAAAACATATGCGGGATGTCTGTCCGTAAGGAACAAAACAAATCTTTAAATGGTGCAGAAGTAAAGGTGCCTGATTGTTCGAAGAAGTTAGGCAGAAGAAACGGGGTCATTGGCTTATGTTTTCAGAACTGTTACCGTGACTCACTCGTGAGGGGCCTCATGAGTGCCTTCATCCTCACGCCCATGAGGTGAGGGAAAGTGAATGGAAGCTGGCGATTAGGCATACAGTGAGTGCACACATGAGGCCTTACCCCCTCATGACGCCTGCCGTGAGTGCACTCATGAGGCCTTGCCCCTCACGAGGCCTACAGTGAGTGCATTCATGAGGGGGGGGGATATGTTTATTGAAAAAAAAACGAGGAAAAATGAGGCATTCATGAGGCCTTTGAACAGTGTGGGCCTGCTATGAAGCCACTCACGAATGAGGCATTGAGGGGCATGAGACCTTTGAGCCGTGTGAGAGTACCACCTCCACCGGTACGTGGTATTTTAAAGGAGCGGTGTACACGATTTTAAGAACTTTGTTTAATTTTATTTAACTTCTGTAGGAACACAGTGGAGCAATGTTATTGTTTATCGCTTTGGTACCAGTGGTACAACCACCGGCATATTACATTTTAAAGGGAAGTTGCACGCGGATTTAGGAATGTTATTTAACTTCTGCCAGAAGCACGGCAGAGCAATGAAATTTAAATTGCTGTTTACCGCATTGGTAGCAGTAATACAACCACTAGCATATTGCAGTTTAAAGGGGCGGTGCGGACGCTTATAGGAATTTTATTTAACTTCTGCGAGAAGTGCAGCGGAGCAATATTATTTGAATTACTGTTTACCGTATGCTACCAGTGCTACAACGGCCGGCATATTGCAGTTTAAAGGGGCATTGCACACAGAATTAGTTATATTGTTTAACTTCTGCCAGAAGCACAGCAGCACAATGTAATTTGAATTGCTACTTACCACTACAGTGGTACAACGACCGGCTTAAAGGGACGTTGCACACGGAATTAGGAACATTGCTCCACTGTGCTTCTGACAGAAGTTAGGCAATGTAATTTGAATTACTGCTTATTAGGGATTTTGTTTAACTTCTGCCAGCGGACCAATGTAATTTGAATTAGTGAGGCAACCTCGACACAAACAGAAACGAAATCCGTCAAGTACAGTCGTCAGGGAATAACGTTTCTTGCTGAGCACTCGGCTACTGGAACGCCCGAAAGCAGGGTTTCTCGAACAAATCCTAATAATTGTAAATTTTACCGACGTATGTTGTTAGAGTTTTTTTTTCGGGTAAATCCAAAAACCCGGAACCCTACATATGTACCTAGGAAATAAGGATAACTGAAGTTTGTGTGCCACACGAGGGGGTAAGAGCAGAACGGAATACTCATGCATGCCTGATTCATGCCTTTCATCTGTTACTTTTAGATTGCAGAAACCGAGAAGATAGTGATTGGGGACCCCCTTGATAGGTCGACAGCGCATGGACCTCAAAATCACAAGTGAGTTTTGTGCGAATTTTTTTTCATTACATAGCAGTCAACCTTCTCGTGCTCTGTTATTATTGCAGGAGACATCTTGATAAATTGCTCGAATACATTGAGAGAGGTGTCCAAGAAGGCGCAAAATTGGTGTACGGGGGCAAGCGTCTCAACCGAAAAGGTACACTTAGGGCATCGACTAGTGACATGAAAACTAGTTTCGATAATGAACGCAGGATACTTTTTGGAGCCCACCATATTTGTGAACGTAGAAGACAACATGTACATCGCGAAAGAGGAATCGTTTGGCCCTATTATGATCATCTCCAAGTTCAAGGATGGGTAAGCACATCAAATGCCTTATTTTTGTGAACGACGTTATTTCACAATACGCCATTGAAAAAAATAAATAAAATGAAATGGCCCCAGGGATAGAATAATTCGTTTTTTCTTCGGTTTGAGTACCCGTCTAGCCACTTTGGCCATCAAACTTTCCATGTGTCGCGGATTAACTTTTTTATTTACCATTTTGCCAGGGTGACAGATAGAAAAGATCGTCTATCTCCTCGCTGATTTGTTATCATTCGATTTCATTGGGACTATACCTTCTCTTTCCTCCATTCAAGAACCCTTTTTGAACCCCTTTTCACCCCTTCTACTATGCGTATGTTGGCTGGGTTTAGCAACGTTCTCTCGTCTCAGTACGAGCAAAGGGGCGCAAAAGCCACCGTGCGCCAAAGTGCAGACCCGCCGTGAAGCAGATCATTCAGGTATTTTTGTACTTTCGGGGGAATAGCTCGTGAAGATTCGTGTGCCTTATCTGAAATCATGGAATTGAGTAAATTTGGAACTCGCTTCTCAGTGGTGATGTAAGCAAGCGACCATTCCTTGGCAAATTTGTGTGTTATAACAGTTATAATGAAGATAATACAGTTCAAACTAAATGATATTCACGAGTGGGCAGGCACTTACAACAAATAGCTTTGACCTTATATGTCTAGGTGGCGCAGTTTTTTATTATAATTTTGCGGCATGGTTGCTGCACCTTATATAGCTTAGCTCTAATCTCTTTTCATCAATTCTACACCGCTTTTATTATTTTATTGTGAATTCACGCTAACGTAGGAACTGGAATGGAAAAAGACACAATGCAAGGACAACAGTGTGCAATATCAAACGGCCCTCGGCACCCATTTTATCTTCATGACAAACAGTGTCTTAGGTAACCCTGCACATATTAGAAGGCTTTGCCGTTATCATCCGGGTGCTCTTGCATACCAACCTTGGAGGGGTCCTATCAAGACGAAGAGAATGGAGTTGAACATAACAGTAGTACTCAAGCCAGCTGGAGTATACTTGACTAACTTGAGGTTGGAAACACGTGTCTGAACTTCGGGAAAACACAAAAGAACCGAGCGCCAAACGAACAGCACAAGACAAGTATTGTTTTGTGCTATTCGTTTTGCGTTCTCTCCATCCACCTTTTCCCCAAACTGAGGGACATGTTGCCAACCTCAGAATAAAGGTGTTGGTCGATCACGTGTTACATACGTAAGTATACCTATGTACAAAATACGAAACCTGTTCCGCTCTTTTTCGTTCCTATCCAGAGACATCGACGGAGTTCTTCGCCGCGCAAACAGCACAGAATTCGGGCTTGCCTCCGGTGTCTTCACTCGTGATCTTTCGAAAGCGCTCTATGTCAGTGAACGCATCGAAGCCGGGACATGTTTCGTCAATTGCTATAACAAGACCGACGTCGCCGCACCTTTCGGAGGCTTCAAGCAATCTGGCTTCGGTAAAGACCTCGGAGAAGAGGCATTGCGAGAATATCTCAAGATCAAGTGCGTAACTGTCGAATACTAGCGCATTGTGCATGTATTTACCTATGAATGTACTCATATTTTCCAGTAAAAATAAAGTAAAAAATCACTGTTATTCTTGACGCACTACCGAACGCGTACGAAATGCGATAGCATTGCAGCAGACGAAGGTGCCTGCCCGTAAATGATTTGCGTGCGGCGCTACGGCAAATCCGATCATGTATGTTGCCATGGGCCTCATTCTGTCTGAAACACTGGTTTCGCCTGCAAAAGCGTTCACTTCTGTTAAAGTCAGTGTACTCTTTGAAACGCATTTCTGAACAACTGAGCAAGTGTAATTGCTTTGGTTATTGGTAAAAAACGCACACTGGCACTAAAACATTAAAAACAAGTAAAAGGTTGACGTTTCGGGAACAGTACTGTTGTTGCAGGAAAATTTAATATAACGTGGTAATGCATACAAGTGTGAATAGGACAATTAGTACAGCAAACAAACAGCAATACATACATACAGCAATACATACAGAAAACTCCACAACTACAAAGAACACAAGTCAGTAAAATCAGACTATATACAGTTCATTACACGCAACATCTCCGCAAGCGACATGCAACAACAAGACAGCAGAATATTTACAACAAAACTTCTCACACAAAAGGAATAGAGAATGTACAGCAGCAAGGCACTGACCCAACAATGTGTAATAAAACCGCAACAGAACATGCAACAGCAAACATGAAAATATATACAGCGACACCAACAAAAGGAAAGTACATTATGTACAACATTAAGGCATAAGCTAGCCCAAGTATGCGCAAAACCACGACAGAAAGATCAGGTAATTACTACAAAATAAGGATTATAAACAGCATCTAATGAATTACAATATGTACAGTTAAGGAGGAGCGCCTTCCACGATGACACATCCATCAACGACACGAACGGAGGGATGCGAACACCACAGCCGCTCGAAGGTGGTCTTGCCCAACGCAAACAAGTCCCGCTGCAGGGTGTTGACGAGGTTAATGGGCAACCGACGCAGTAACAAGAATAACGGCCTGCCACGTCGTCGGTTCGCTACAGCCTGACAGCGTGCCGCCCACAGTATATCCGCACCGCAGGCTGTCACAAGAACACTGAGTCGATGACCTGACCACCGGCGATCGAAGCTCACAGGGCAGGCGACGTTGGTGTGCCGCCGAACAAGTCCCCAAAAAATCCTTGCGGTGCGGCAAGCATAGAGCACATGGCTGTTAGTTTCTGTGCAGTGGCGTAGCCACGGGGGGGCTAGGGGGGGCTCGAGCCCCCCCTACCTGCCACGGACCGACCCGCTCAAACCGTGCAAATCTAAAGAGAAAATAATATATGGGGGGGGGGACCAGTGTGACGATCACGGAAGTTCTTACAGTGCATGGCGTCTAGCTAAGCACCACTCTTGAATGGTTTTCAAAGTGTGAGCTTTACAAAATCCTTCTAATCTCATGACACCACCTCATTGGACATGACAGCCTATACATGTAATCGTATAGTGAATGTCCAAATCAATTATTTTCGTTCTGATTTTTTTTTTCGACCGCGTTTTGCGGTGTGCACAAGTATTGTGTGTTGTCGCACCCAGGATCAGCGGGGAGGGGGGGAGCTTTTGTATCGAGCCCCCCCCCCTACCTTGGAGGTCTGGCTACGCCACTGTTTCTGTGTTACCACAGTATGGGCAACTACCCTGGGACACAATGTTCCAAGCGGAGAGGTGGTCACGCGTTGGCTGAATCTCCCATGCGAAGGACCATAGGGTATCATACAGATGTCCAGGAAGCCATGAACGCATTACCGAGGACCATGATATGGGCCTCGGCTGACGCACAGGCCTGCTCGCACCCGTTTCAAGTCCGTGTCGGATCGTTGCTTCAGCAAATGCGCTAGGAGACGATGTCACAACATGGGGGGGGGGGGGAAGAATTTGCGACAGCTTTCGATGATACGCTTGAACAGCGGCATAGAACTGCTCCCACCATCAGAAACAAGTGTCTTGGCTCCCCAAGCAGCACAATGTACTGAAAGTCGAGTGCAATAGGGGTGGACGGGTAGGTGGAAGGCCTTGAACAGAATTCTGAAACTAAAGAACATTGATAAGACACATACCGGCCACCCCTATTGCACTTGACTTTCAGTACATTGTGCTGCTTGGGTCAGTTGCTCATTTATCTATTAACGGTCGGTAGCAGTTCGGAAGAGGGCCTGGGTGTTCGTTGACAGAATTGCTTATCTTTTTGATGAACCAAGATTCGAGTTGTTTACGTACTCCCTATCGTTCTACACGTGCTAAAATGCCAGGGTTATTTAGTTAACTTTGTGTCCGGTTAGCCACACGTGGTCACACAGTTCAGTCGGATTTTTTGTCGATTTGGTGATATCACGTCTATGTTCCTTCATTCTCGTGCTTGTTTTTCGTCCTGCTGGGTAGAGGTTGGAACAGCTGGGCATTCTTCGCAAGATACCTAGCTGGTTAACAACTCTGTGTTTGTTGTCAAGGGATGTCTTGTCCTTTGGATGGCTCAACAGGTTTCGAAGTGTCCTCTGTGGATTAAATTTGTTTCTATATTCAATCGTGATAAAATTCGTCGTATGGGTTCTGAAACCCCTTTTACATATGAAATTGAGAAGTAGGAACCTTCTGGCGCGTGTTGCGTTTCTTTTTTGTCTTCTCGTTGGCCTCTGCGTTCCATCCTGTGGTAGGTGTCGTTGACGAAAGTCTCAGGGTAACACCTATGTCCTAAATTGTTCTTTATAATTTCGAGTTCTTTCATTTTTTCTTGGTGGGTAGATGGTATGTTCAAAGATGGATGGATCATAGATCCAGCGATCCATCGTTTATGTTCCAAGGAGTGGTCTGGTTTGTAGTGGAGGACTTGACCCGAGTCACAGGGTTTCCTGTATACTGACCTGGGTAATGTACCATCTGGGTTCCTTTGAACCATGACTTCTAAGAAGGGGATTTTCCCCAACGATTCGTGGTCGTAGGTGAAACGGATGCTGGGGTGGACGTTATTCAGAACGTCTGAAAAGATGTCGACGTAATTCTTCTTAAGGATGACAAACGTGTCCTCCACGTATCGTCGATAAGAAGACACTCTTGGTCCAGCTTCCGCTATGGCAGTTTCTTCTATATACTCCATGACGAAGCTCGCTATAGTTGTCGAAATTGGACTTCCCATGAGGCAATCGTCGGTCTGTTTATACACTTTGCCTTTGAATTGGAAAAAGGAATGTTCTAAGCATATCTTCAGCAAGTCCAAAATGTTGTCCACAGTAAGATTTGTGCGGTCCTGCAGACTGCCATCGCCGTTCAGTCGTTTTCGTGCGGTCATTAGGGCCAGGTCAATGGGTACGTTGGTGAACAACGAAACAACGTCATAGGACATGATCATCCCCTTACAAAAACAGTTTTCACCTTTTAGTGGTCCTCTTATGTACTTCCTTTATACCATGTCACCTTCCTGTGGTTTGCTCCTTCCTTTGTACCGGGTATACAGTCTACCTACCTCTTGTGTACTTGCTTTGGCTTTCACCGCTGTGGTCATTTTAACGACTTGGTATGCAGACTGTTGGTAGACTATCAATGTACCACTACAATAACACTTTCATATTGTTCATTACTGATCGCAATAATTTCGAATGTAGTTACTGATTACATTACACGTTAATGACATTAATTTGACCTTGACCTTGCAAGCTCACTTGCAGTGAGTTTGTACAAGCGAGACGTTTAAAAACAAATAAAATCTTATATTCACTAATTTCTGATTAACAGTTCTATCGCAAATAATTCTACAATTAAGGACTGCAGATGTTTATGCAATGGGGCAGCATAAGTGAAATCCACAGAAATTAGAGCATCACAGTGAGTGGAACAATTTTTAATACCAATATGTTAAGAGTCACAGTTATGTAATGACATGAAACAAACAGGACATTCACAAAGCAACAGCAGCTGGCACTTGTCTGTAAACTGCCTCACACCTTTCACATTTGTGCACCTGTGCAACACAAATTTAGAAAACTGAGAAGAAATGGAGGGGCCTGTGGCTGAGCCTTCGTCATGTCTGGCCCGTATCGAACTCGGAACGAAGTAACATACGGTGTTCTTTTTTTTAGTTTGATACACAGCACTTCACAAAGAGATCAATAGCAATGTAGCAATAACACAAAGAAAAAAATGTGCTACTTTTCTGCTACTTGAGCTACAAACCAGCGCCATTTTTGATAACTCTTTGATAGTTTGATAACTTTGATAGTTTATAACTCAAGTTGCAGTAGTGCTCATCTTTTCTCACTGTCTTTGTGAAGCACTCTGTACTGAATAAAAAAAAAAAGAACACCCAGCATGGGGTACATACGTGCATTTTTTTCTTGGCACATGCCGTTTGAAAAAGCAATAATAAATGCACAAAACAGCAGCAAAACATCTGTAGGGTACAGAAGGACCAGCAGACAAGGCTGAACGCGAAGTGTTTAATGTGGCAGCCAAGCCAACAACTGAAAGAATCGATGGTACGCGCGCTCGATAGAAATCATGCGCGAGATACGCGTCGTGACGAAACGTCCATGGCGCCGCTCGTCGTCCATTTCCGTCGGCTGCTACATGCCCCCCCCCCCCCACTAGTGGCAACTTGAAGTTGTCGGCCCACGTGACGTGTTTCTCGATGGGCTTCGGGCATAAAGGGGAAGGGTTGGCGGATGCCGGGACACCAAGCGTTGGAGGGGAACGGTTCCAGGCTGAGGAATCAGTGGTGTAGGAGTCGACGGTGGCAAGGTCCATGTAGGCCGGCTTCAATCTGTCGACGGCAACCACGTCCCCTCGGCCGTTGATAGAGATGCGTAAGTTCTTGCCGTGGCGGCCGAGGACGGGATGTGGACCGGAATAGGGCGGCGTGAGCGACTTCCGCACGGCGTCCGTGCGCAGGAACACGTGCGTTGCGGATGACAGGTCTTGGGGGACGTGAGCACGTCGGGTGGAGGAAGCGCGGGTGGCAACGGCCGGGTATGGAGTGTGTTGAAAAACTGATGAAGGCGGTCCAGGTAGACGGATGGGGACGGGTCGGGAGAGGGCGGCACGAAGAAATCGGCTGGAAGACGCAGAGCACAGCCATACACAAGGTCAGCCGCACTGCACCCGATGTCGGTCTTGACAGCTGCGCGGATGCCGAGGAGCACCAAAGGCAGGTGGTGTACCCAGTGTGCCCTATCTTCGTGGGCGACGAGGGCGGCCTTCAAGTGGCGATGAAGGCGTTCTACGAGGCCGTTGGATGCAGGGTGATAGGATGTCGTTCGGACGCGAGTTGTCCCGAGGATGTCGGTGAGGCCCTTGAATAAACGGCTCTCGAACTTTGGGCCCCGGTCCGTAGTGACCTGGGACGGCGCGCCGAACCGAGAGACCCATGAAGCGACGAAGGTGTTGGCGACTGTCTCGGCTGTGGCGTCTGCCATCGGCGTGGCCTCGGGCCAACGTGTGAAGCGGTCGACAGCGGTTAGGATATAGCGCCAGCCATCAGATGATGGGAGAGGGCCGACTATATCAAGATGGACGTTGTCGAAACGCGCGTCGGGAGGCTGGAACTTCCCGAGGGGGCCGGACCGGGTGGACCTTCGCACGCTGGCAGCGGTGACAGGAGCGAACCCAGGCGCGGACGTCTCGGTTGATCGAAGGCCACACGAAGGGGTCCGCAACAAGCTTCTGAGTTGCCCGGATGCCAGGGTGCGCCAAGTCGTGGATAGAAGAGAAGACGGCCCGGCGACACGTGACAGGGACGAAAGGCCTAGGTTGGGGAGTCGACGTGTCGCAACCGATGATAACGGAAGTGCCGGGAATGGGGAGGTCTTGCAGCTTGAGGGGGGGGGGGGGTGTTAGCTGTGCGTAAGCGCTTCAGCTCTTCATCGTGGAGTTGGGCGGAAGCGAGGGCTTCGTGCAAAAAGCGCTGCGTGGTGGTAGAAAGGGCAGCAACTCGACTTAGGGCGTCGGCTGGAGCGTTTCCTTCCCCCGGTACATGCCTGATATCTGTGCACATTTCAGCAAGATAGGCGAGCTGACGAATCTCCCTTGGGGAATACCGGCTGCTGGCAGAGTGGAAAGCGTAGGTCAAGGGCTTGTGGTCGGTTAGGATGGAGAAAGCGCGACCTTCCAGGAAGAAACGGAAATGCCTGACCGCGAGGTAGGCGGCCAGCAACTCTCGGCCAAAAGTGCTGTAGCGCTGCTCGGTAGGTTTGAGGGCTTTGGAGAAGAAGGCTATGGGGCGCCATGCTGTGCCAATCTGCTGCTGCAGCACCGCGCCGACGTATATACCAGAGGCGTCAACCATGAGTGTAGTCGGCGCGCCGTGCCGGGGATGGCAAAGTAGAGAGCAAGCGGCGAGGTCGGCCTTGATCTTGAGGAAGCTCGATTCGGCGTCAGAATTCCACATCAACTTCTTCGCAGCTCGGCTCGACTGAGTGAGAAGAGCTTCAAGGGGGCGGAGGGTTTCTGCGCAGTGCGGAATGAAGCGCCGGTAGAAGTTGATGAGGCCGAGGAAGCGCCGAAGTTGCCGGATGGATTGGGGCTGGGGAAAGTTGGAGATAGCCTCGACCTTGGAGGGAAGCGGTGTTATGCCCTCCGGGGAGACTTTGTGCCCAAGGAACTCTGTGGATGACACGCCGAATTCGCATTTTTGTACATTGACAACAATGCCGTGAGCAGCCAGGCGTGAGAAGAGCAGGCGGAGATGATGTTCGTGCTCTTCTGGAGATGAGCTGGCCACAAGCAAGTCGTCAATGTATGCGAATACGAAGGGGAGGCCCCTGATGACGCTGTCTATAAAACGTTGAAACGTTTGGGCCGCGTTGCGGAGACCAAACGGCATCCGCAGAAACTTGCATAGCCCAAACGGAGTCGTAATTGCGGTTTTCTTGATGTCTTCAGGGGCGACGGGAATCTGGTGATATGCTTTCATCAGATCGATTTTACTATAGAGGGTAGTGCCGTGGAGGTTGACCGTGAAGTCTTGCAACCGCGGGAGCGGGTAACGGTCAGGCACAGTAACAAGGTTAAGCGCACGGTAATCACCGCAGGGGCGCCAGTCGCCGGTCTTTTTGGGCACCATGTGCAAAGCGGAGGACCAATTGCTGGAGGAAGGTCTGGCTACACCGATGGACAGCATGTGCTCAAATTCCGCTTTTGCAATCTTGAGCTTCTCCGGAGCTAGCTGACGTGCCCGGGCGAAAACGGGGGCTCCGGTGGTCTGTAGGTGGTGCACGACATCGTGTGCGACTGGGCGCGACCAATCTGGTGGTTGCGTGAGACTAGGGAAGTCCTTGAGGACGGCAGCGTATGGCGAGTGGAGGGCAGAAATGGAGATGCCGCTGAGAGGGCTCGCAGAATGAACGGAGCGAGCCTGAACTGACAGATGGGTGGAGGTATCTATCAGGCGCTTGGGGGGGGGGGGGGGGCGAGCGACGTCCGCAGATAAGCCGAAATGGTGTAAGAAGTCGGCGCCCAGGATGGCTTGGCGGACACCGGCCACAAGGAAAAGCCACGGGAACGTTCTGCGAAGGCCCAGATCGAGGGTGGCAGATAGCTGTCGGAAGACGGGAATGCCGGAGTTGTTGAGAGCCGTAAGATGGAACCTGGCTGGACGACGCTTGTCACGTCCTGAAGCGGGGAGCACGCTCACTTCGGCGCCGGTGTCAACGAGGAAGCGCGTCTTTGAGGGCCGGTCAACAACGTAGAATAGTCGGCTGCTAGGCGTGGTGGAGACAGTCGCAGCCGCTAACGGTCCCCGGGCAAGTTTTCCGTCCAAGTACATGGTGGCGTGCACCGACGGGCCTCGGAGCCGTACCGCTGGTGGTACCAGCAAGGGCCGATGGGCTCGTCTTGCAGAGGCCGACGAGGTGAACGGCGTCGACTGGGGGAGCGGGACGCGGAGCGCGGACGATCGCGTCGGCGACGCGTAGGCGAAACGGGGTCTGTGTTGGAAGGCGCACGCGATGACAGGACAGACGCTACCATGGCGGAGAGGCGTCCAAAATCTTCGCGCAGTTGGGCTATGGAGTCCCCGGGCGGAGAAGTTAGCCGGACTTGGGTGGATGGTGAAGACGAAGCGGGGGAAACAGCTGAAGGCAAGGGCAGTGCGGCGGGCATGGCTGAGATGGACGGAAGGGAAACCTCCAAGATCTTGCCTGCAAGATCCGCAAGCTCTTGCAATGGCAGAGTCGACGCAGACGCTAGGATCATCTGCACGGTTGTTGGTAAGCGCTGCAGGAAGAGTTGTTTGAGGAGGCTGGCATCGAAGGAAAGGGCTCGCTCGCCAAGCAGCCCCTGCATGTGTCGCAATAGTTCAGACGGACGGCGGTCGCCAAGATCTTCGGAAGGCAGGAGCTCTTGGAAGCGCTTGCGTTCCGAAGCCGTGGTTCGCTCGAGTACAGCGGTCTTGAGCGCGTCGTACTGGTTGGCTGCGGGTGGAGCGGAAAGGATGTCGACCACTTGGGCGGCAACGTCTTGCGGCAGTACGCTCACCACATGGCGAAATTTGGTCAGCTGTGATGTTATGCCTCCGAGAGCGAACTGACATTCCACCTATAGGAACCATGCGCCCGGATTGTGGCTCCAGAAGGGCGGCAGCTGCATGGCGTAGTGCTGGATTGACGACGGCACTGAGGCATCGTCGGAGGCGGAGGAAGTGGTAGGGGCTGGTGGCTGTGCCATGTACGCTGCAACGTTCGGGTCACCAAACTGTAGGGCACAGAAGGACCAGCAGGCAAGGCTGAATGCGAAGTGTTTAATGTGGCAGCCAGGCCAACAACTGAAAGAATCGATGGTACGCGCGCTCGATAGAAATCATGCGCGAGATACGCGTCGTGACGAAACGTCCATGGCGGCGCTCGTCGTCCATTTCCGTCGGCTGCTACACATCCAAACAATATATAGCAGGACCACCCAAACAAGATATCAAGCATGAATATGGCAATGTTACACAGCTCTTATTTACACAGGAGTCACATAATTATTTACATAGTTGTAGAGTAGTTCGGATCATGCCATGTTAGCTACACAGAAAGTAACACACATCGTTCCCTTGCCTCAATATACCAGCCCCACATCACAATACTGGTACAGCAGAAAGAAAAACAAAACAAAAATATCAATTGGCAAGGAGAAACTGCAATTGGAAAAATTCAGCTTAGCATTCTGGAGAGTATATGCGTGAGACAGCAAATCTCTACAAAATGAAGCTGCACATCATGGAGCTGGTTGTAGCATTATTTCTATTACTGTCCGAGGCCGACGTGAGGCCGACAACGGCAAGCCCTATCACCACCACCACCACCACCTATTACTGTCCACATAGTCAATCGTCTGCAATGTCGTGTTCGCAAGCACTAAACTGCTTATTGCAAAAATCAACTCAGCTATTCGGGTAAGCCTGACCATGCATATTGCATAGAATCTGAAACTGACAGCGTAATACCTACATGAACAGCTTGAAGATCCAAAACACAGCGCGAGAAGACACGACGGAAGAAGAGAGGACAGGACAGGCGCTTCATGTATAGTCACCAACGTGCCCAACAGCGAGTCCTCATGAACAGCTTGTCACCCACAGACATCGTAAGGTCAGTGTCATGATACGCCTGGCAAGGTTACACCATGTTGTTTTTGTGCCCACATAAGATCAGTTATGCAAGATGCTGCAAAATGTAACCAAGATAGTTACTTTCAAAAAAGGATTGAATTAGAGCTGTCACCTTAAAGTAACCTAATTATTTTACAACTACTTTTTAGGCAGTGAATTAAGAGTAAAAGATATCTCATGGACAGCGGCATAGTCAGAGCAAATTTCAAGAGGAGCTCTATGGGATATCTATGGAAGAGAGGGACTACCTTCTCTCTTCGCCCTTCCCAGATGCACAACCAAGGGTATGGTTTGGAGGGGAGATTGAGCTGACAAAGCTCCGCCAAGCTCTGCCCCCCGCCCGTGAATGCTGTTCGAAATGCCACACCAGAGCAGACAAAAATACTTGGTCTCCTGCGCATGTAAACATGCATGTTCTGCATAGCTTATTAAAAAGGTAATTTCTTATTGCATTACAGCTTCTTTCAGAAAGTCTAACCACTTATAATTACTTGTTACTTTTGTATAAAGTAATTAACTATAACAACAGCTGTGAAAGATACTTGAACCATGTAATGCCGCTGACTGTTAATTTGGACTTCCATACTTTCCACTGTTTCCAATGTTTTGGATAACCAATTGGCTTTATCAGAAACCCCATAGAGATAATGTGTTCTGTCTTCCAAGATATTTTGGACCATTTCCCGCTCAATATTTCGTACCAGTTCTGGTCAGACCTGCTTGCTTTTATTTGATTTTCCTTCTTCTTGACACCAAATCATAAATGTGGCACACATAACACACGGCGGATAACACATGAAAACCCACTTTTCGCTTCAGGTTATTTTGGAACCGATCAGATGCGGGAGAGCCCATGTGACTGGAACTTTTGCTGAAAGGGTGAGCTGAACTCCAGTCACGTGGGTTCTCGGACATCACTTGATCCCAAACATGTGCTTCAGGAACCGAAACCAGTGTGGAACAGTGTTATTAACTTTGGAGAGAAGTATAGTGTGTTGTGTACTGTGCATACTGGATACAGAGCTAGCAAAAGGAAGTTAACAAGATGCAATTTACATTGCTGAAAAAATAGATGCACGCTTGATAGAGCACAGCAAGATTTTTGGTGAAAGCTGTAGGACAATGCACTTTTCTACATGGTCGCTTCCATGTCTAGCACCTCATCAGTGTGCACAACTTCGTATACCAACGTTCCACTGAGACAATCAAGGAAAGAACGTGCTGTGGCAAGCCTCGTAACCTGAAATACGATCTGTTTGGCACAGGTACACTGACTATGCCGCAGACTGCACACCGTTGTTATCTTGGTGATGATCCCAAAGCTGCCAGAAATGCGTATGTAAGAATTATGGCGTCGTGACTTGTCCAGGGACTGTACACAGTATGTTAGCCCACTCATGCGAACTTTTTTGTATGACATTCCTTGACCCTCGGTTTTAGCCTTTCCATAAAGGACGACACCTCCAATGCTGATTGCACGTCTTCTTAGATGATAGCCCTTTAGAAAGTACTGCATTAGTTCCTGCTTGGAGTCTTTGCTTTCAAAGTGTGCACATTTTTCCCAAAGCAATGGGAGGGCAGAAAGACACGACAACTTTTCAATTACCTGTCACTGTGCGTAACGGGTCCCATTTACAAAGCGCACAAGCTGCCATTCATGCTTTCAAAACCGTATGCTGAATAGTTCCAAAGGGGCCCCCATGTCTGCACAGAATCGGGAAGATGCAGCAAAAGATGTAAGTTGTAGGTCATTTGTTCTTTTCCATTATGTTCCTGATACCGTTTTAAGAAAGAGATCATGTCCTTACGAGCTTGTCTAAACTTTTCTGTTGGGATAGTGTCTGACAGAAAGAAGTGCATAAGTCCCACAAACTGAATCCAATTATCATAATAGGCACGTGGAAGTAGCCGATGCAGAACTATAGGTGAATAAAATAAAAGCCAGTGCTGCCACTCTGAGGCTTTCCAATACCTACGTAATGTTAACGACCGAGGCAGTCGTGCGATTTCCCACACGGGACGTACATCATGAAGCCGTCTGTCAACTTCACAGACAAGAGACACAATGCTATAAGGAAAGGCTGCTCTGGTGTCAAACCACATGCATGTTGTTTGCCGTACAAAGCCACAGCAAACAGCATGCATGTAGTCAACGACAAAACTTGCTGGAAATGAAAAGAACGTCAACCAAAACAGTATGTTCTGACCCTTTATGCCCCATGTAGGCTCTCCAGACTCCTCAGCATCAGAAGCACAGTCCAGAAAGGACTGGTGCGTTCTAGCACTAGGTTGGGGTGACACAATGGGGTACACACGCACATGGTCATGCCCCTTTGGCACAACTTCACCTCCGTGGACACACCAGCCACAGCCATGTGAACCATTAAACTGGTTCATGTTCATGACCATGGCTCTGGCTACTGTGTCCACGGTACATGGACCAGGAAAGATGCGAATTGTATTTGAATTTCCTTGAGAGTCTACGCAAACAATCCCAGTACCGTAATTTCGCGCGTACAAGCCGCACCGCAGATAAGCCGCAGGACCCGTTTTTAGGAACGTTTTGAAAATTTTCTGGCAGATAAGCTGCACTCGCAGATAAGCCGCAGGCGATACGACGCGACTGATTTGTGCGACAAAGGAGACCATAGAGAAGGCCATAAACCATGTGGTACATACTCCGGAGTCGGCATGGTGTACAAGAAGAAGTTCAGTTCTAGTGTTCTATCCAGATCGGATTGTGCCCTTGTTGCGTGTTTTTCATGGATCGCTGGGTCAGTGATCTTCCAGAAGACACCAGAAGGTAGAAGACACCAGGAAGGAAATACTCGAATGTGGACGCGCCCCTGTTACGTACTGTACGTGCATCGGCAGGGCGGTGCTGTCCCAGAGACACTGTCGGTTCTTAAAACCGGCGTATGGGGAAAATACCAAGTAAAATAGCGATCAGATAAGCCGCAGAGCGCCCGTTAGAAAAAAAATCGTGCATAAGCCGCAGCTAATACGCGTGAAATTACGGTACTTGATAAGATGTTCATTTGATGAACAAGGCTTTAGGAAGGTATTCATGACTGGCTTCTTTGGTCCGAACCATAGCCCTGCCAGGAGCATGTGTCTTGTGCGGAGTGTGCGGGGCAGTTCGTTGATCTGTAGCAACAATGGCCATATACTGTAGCCTGAGGACTCGTACAGGGGTACACCATCTGTATTCCAGGTTACCGATAAGTCATTGTCACAAGTTGGTAAGTCATGATAGCCTTTGCTTGTTGTGATTTCGCCCACGTCAAAAGCAAGATACCTGGACAACTGCTTAAAATCAAGCTCAGGGGCTGAAAGCTTTTCTTTCACTTGCTCACCAATATCGAAGGAAAGAAAATAGCTGAACTTCTTAGTCGGCGTGCTCACGTCAAACTCCACAGAGCATGTGTTGCAGCGAAGTGCTTCCTCCTCCCTGCTACCAAGATATTCAAGGCACTTTGGACAGAAAAAGCGATAAGGCATTATTTGATGGCTGGACAAAAACTCTTTGAAAAAAAGGTACTTGGAAGTTGATAATGCAGCATGCTCAGGCAGGTGGGCTTCAAGAAGCTTTAAGACACTTTCTGTCGCCTCCTTTGTTGCGCCGTGGCGAAAGCTGTGTGCCAAAATCAGGACCAAGCTTTCTCCTCTAGTGATCCGTGATCCAGGGTAAAGCGGCTCATCCTGTAAAAGAAATAATACAATATTCTGGATTTAGTTTGCCTTCATGTACCTCATTATTTTCTTCTCTCAACATATGTGTGTGATATGGCAAAGTGCATATCCAGTGATACGTGTTCAGGGAAATTTATGTAAGAGAGAAACCCCAGTCAGTTTTCAGTCCCCTGGGCAGTAAGTTACACAGAGACAAAATATGTTACTTTAAAGTGACGGTCTCGTGCCCTACCGCACAAACAAGAACAATACCATCCAAGTGCCCGTGTCTCAAAACGCATCAACGGACATTTACTTGGCCAAGGGCGAGATGATTATTTAATAATTCACTCCAAATGAGTTGGAACGACACAGCTCCCCTCTTCCACTTATGTCACTCAGATGGGAAGCCTGATGACAAGCTCAGCTAATGTGCAATGAGGTAGATCACATTGAAAAGCAGTATGTTATTTATTTCACGACACACTATATTAAATATTAAAACTATGGGGATTGTCAGACATTTTCTTTCCTCTCAGTTGGATGGAGGACACTTCTGCACCCACATTGACTCAGAGCAGTTTTGTAAACCCACTCACATAGTCATCTTTGGAGAAGGCATGCCTTTGTTCAATCCGAATGATGTCGTAAAGCGAAGGCAACAGTCAAAGCACAGGAAACCTAGTTCAACGTCATCATGGCCGCTTTACCTGCTCAATTAAGTGAACATGTCAACATCACAATATACGCCGACGACCTCTGAATCTGGGCCTCCTCCACCCGTCGGGATGTAATCCAGCGTCGCTTGCAAGGTGCTTTAGACACTATCGTGTCTTACCTCTCCGACCGTGGTCTTTCTATCTCACCTGTCGCCATGTCTGACTGTAGACTGTCTGTGTAGACTCTCTCTGTAGACTGTCGCCATGGCATTCACCCGCCGATCCTTCCGCAAATTCCCCCTCCGCGTTGACGGCCAGCAGCTCGCCTTCATACGTCATCACAAATACCTGGGCATAACCATTGACAGGGAGCTGACTTGGTCCAAGCACGTCAAGGCACTGTCTACCGCGGCGACTACCATCGTGAACGTCCTCCGCCGCATCTCTGGTTCGTCCTGGGGCCCATCATACCCTGACCTTCGCCAGGTGCATACCTCACTCCTCCTAGGGCTCCTGCGTTACAGCTTACCGGTATTGCACGGTCTAAGTTCAACAACAGAGCGCGAACTTTTGAACATCCAGGCGCGAAGCCTTCGAGTGTGCCTTGGTGTCCCCAAAACGACCGACACCTTCCTGGTCTTCGCTGAGGCGAAGGAGACGCCAGCCCACGTCCTACGCGACATGGAGACCCTGCGCTCTTGCGCGCGGTACCGCACACGACATGCTGCCCACTACCTACGGGACATTCACCTACTGTATGAAAGCTCAGCTTTCGGGGCTGCTGTTTGCAGACTGGCACAGTCTCTTCCGCCCCCTCCGTCACGCCTGCTATACGCTCCACCTTTGTGGACCCTCGAGCTGCCTCCGACGGACCAGCATATTCCCGACATGTCCCGCAAAAACGACACTCCTGTCCTCGCTGCGCGCCAGTTTGCTCTTGACCATTTGAACTCGGTCCACGGTCAGCGTAAAGCAATTTTCACAGATGGCTCGGTTGTGTACGGCGCGTCGTCTGCAGCTTTCTACATGCATCACAGCGACACTACGCAGACTTTCAAGCTGCCGCATGAAACTTTATCCACCGAAGCGGAACTGACAGCCATCTATGAAGCGCTCAACGCCATATCCGGTTCACAGGCCGAATCGTGGTCCATCTTCACGGACAGCAAGTCAGCATTGGAGACCTTGGCGTCGTACCGGTGCAGTGCTATTTGCGATCTCCGCACGCTTGTAATCGCCAGATACAACGAGCTCCTGGCTTCCGGCCACAGCGTACGGCTCCAGTGGGTACCCAGTCACGTCGGGTTGCCCGGAAATACCCGTGCCGACATTGCTGCGAAACGTGCCCATACCACGGCTGCCTTGAGTCTCAGCATCCCGCTTTCAATGTCTGCCTGCCTGCTCCAAATACGTCGCTTGCGCTCTCGCTGTGTCCAAGATTTCATAGAACGTGCCATCTCGCCCAATACATTTCTGCGCTCCATCGACCCAAAAATGCAACACGTCCCTCCCCCAAACATCACGAGGAGGGAGGCGTCCGTTATCCACCGTCTGCGGTTAAGCGTGGCTCGAACGCCAGCACGGCTCTTCCAACTCAGCACGTTTGACACAAGGTATATCTAAACAGGTAGCGCAACTCCCATAGGCCGCTGTGTCTTCAGAATGACGCCATGATAGAGACGGTCAGCGCCATCCATCCGTTGCGCGGACTACTACCATTGTAAATAAATGACGTCAGAGATGACGTCAGCAGTATGAATAATAAGTAGTGCATAATTACCCATGGCACGTTTACATTCGTCTGCGTTGTATTCCCTTTTCCTCACCCAGGCAACAACACCAGACGAGAACACAGAAAAATAAATCATACCAGATTTAATTAAATATATCAATTCGAAATACATAGTTATCACAGATTTTGACAACTCCAAACAGAAGGGCATCGTGATGCCCACACAGAAATTAGGAAGGTTCACTTCTGGTCCATTTCTCACCTAGAGCTATACGTACACGTAGTGATTAGACGTTTGCATTTATTCAATGAGGGGCCATTATAGGTACATTGCATCAAAACATGACATCGTTGGTGCACAGCTGATTCCTGCTAACCCTCACGCTATCATGACGAAATTTTTTTTCGCGGGGCCAGCAACAGGTTATGCATTGCATTCATCTCTTCACACGTGTAAATCTTGGTCTACAGCTCCGAGATGTGAACGTCGCTTCTTGTTTAACCAAAAATGTGTACGAACTCCGTATTACAATGCACGGACACACGGCACGGATGCAGAGATGCACGGATAAACACGCCCACTGTGACACATGCGAAAAGGGAGCAGGACACGGAAATGTACTCGTGTGGTAGATGATTTCGTATATGTGCACGAGTGGGGCAACAGAAAGTTTTTCCTACATTGAAATTATGAATAACCTATTAGTACACACACAAGCCATGCCCACGTTGTAAAGTTTTTTGTTTACGATCGTAGCTCTACTACCAACACCCAGGATCGCTCGCGCCTCATTGCGGTGGCTTTGCCGATGCGTCTGATTTGGTATTTTCGCTTGTTTTCGCTACCAGTTTAGATATACCTTGTTTGACACCGCTACATGTGCAGCCTGCTCTGCCGAGGGCAACACTTCCCACCAACTCCTCCACTGTCGCCTGTTCGCTGCGCCCCGTGCCACTCTGATGGAGCCGCTAGCTGCCCTAGGGCTGAGGGAGGTCTCGCTGGCAACGCTACTGGGCCCTCTGCAACGCCCCATTCAGTGGCGCGTCGGAAGGGAACTCGTACGCTTCCTTATTGACACAGGGCCCGCGCTGAGCCTGTGACTGCGCCTCTTCTTTCGCTCTTTTCGTTTTGTCTTTCTTTTTCTTCTTTTTATTTTTCTTTTTTTGTAAGTGGGAATAGCAAGTCGTCTTCTGGAGCCAGGCTAACCTTTCCCCTCTTTCCTGTTTTTTTTTGTTTTGTTTTGCAATAAACCTATATCCCCCCCCCCAGGAAACCTAGTGTGTGTATTTCTTCAAATTTATATTATTATAATTATTTTTTTAGAAGAGACCAGTACGACCACGAATCCATTTTGCCTGTGAACGTAATTAGAGAGGAGTTTCGGAAACAACGACAACGACACTGTGTCTTAAGGCTGTCAGGGTCATTCTCATTGTTCTAAGAGTCTTCTTTGAAACAGTTGTCATCAGAGGACAACAAACACACAGCAAAGGCTGAATCACACTGCTTACCAGTTGTTTTTGTAACGTCTTCTGTCACGGAAGCACTGTCGTTATCACTGGTGTCAGTGGAAGAGCTCTCTGTAATATTTGCCCATTCAGGAGAGCCCTCTTGTTGTCTGGGGGTATCACTCCTATGTGCGCCCTGTAAACGAGAGTGAAAACATTCTTACTCGGTACTCTACTGTCTGGTCCTTTTGAATATGTGCCAATTGGTTCACGTGTCAACAAGGCTTTGTTAGACATTTTTATCATGCAGTATTCGTTGAATTACAAGTAATCTGTAGCTAGTTGTTTTCAGTAACTATTCACTTTTTCAGAAATGTAATTGAAAAGTGAAAACTATATTTATCTCTTTTCTGAAAGTAACTGCAAAAAGTTACCAGCAATATGTCACTGTTTCTCCCGAACAGTAACTGGTGAGTAAGCGCCACGCTTAAGACCCCAAGAAGGAAAAGAAGGTATGATTTGATGTCCTTCCGCACTAATTTGTGGGAGTGGTTGAATATGGGAGTAGTAGTTACTGGACACAGACTGTCCGCAACGCTACAAGGCTTCTGGACACGTTTAATTAGCAATTAGAGCTAATTGGGACCCCCCACATTAATCAGGACCCTCCAGGGAGTCATCACACTAATTGGGGAGCATCTAGGACGTGTCCAGACCACCCTGTGCGTTGCGGACAATCTGTGTCCATAAAATTAAAAAAAATAGGTAGAAAATAAAATAAAAAGATGGAAATAGAGTGGAGAGAAACAATTTATTCGAAAATCAACGATGCCGCGGCGAAGAACCCGCTCCGCAACACCCGAGTGACCAGCACCCGCCATGTTGCTTGTTGACGACTGGTAGTTGCAGAGATCGACGACAGGTGGCCACTTAGTTGCAAGGCATCACACCAGATGGCGCCACAATCATAGCTCTAGACGAGAAAGACAGACAACAAGATACTAGCGACAGGTAAAAATGGCAGCACTACTGAACAAGTCTAGGCATGCGAGAGAAAAGGTCTAACCGCTACTGCTAAAACAGCACGGAGAAAACAGTACACATCGGGGAAAAAGGCTTACGGGGACGATCGCTTAGGCCTAACCACAACACTACGCAGCTAACACAAGGCGGGAACCACAGATCGCTAAACATGCGTCAACAGGCTTGCTCACCGCAAAACAAGACTAAACATACGAGGAAAAAGGCTTACGGGGGGGGCGATCGCTTAGGCCTAACCTCAACACTACGCAGCTAACACAAGGCGGGAACCACACATCGCTAAACATGCGTCAACAGGCTTGGACACCGCAAAACAAGTCTAAACATGCGAGAAAAGGCTTAGCACGAGCGCGGTCACCGCTAAACACGGCAAACATACGAGAAAAGGAGCGCGTCAAATCACTCACCTTTTCCCCCGCGGCAACTTCCAGGCAGAAACTGAGCGAGCGCGGAGAACACACACGTCTGCTCTCTACGAGAGGCAGCCAGAAACTGAGCGAGCGCGCGGAGCGCACGTCCGTCTTCCGCGACGGTCCGAGAGAAACTGAGAGAGGCGACGCGCGCGCGCCCTCTGCTCCACCCGTCCGCGCATGCGCGCGCGCGCGCTCCTAGCGCCCCCTGCGCCGGCCGCGGGTGTTTTCGGTTTCGGCTCTCTGCTGCGCGCGCGCGCGCGCTCCTAGCGGCGACGGGTGGCTTTTCAGTTTCGCTTTCATTCTCCGTTCTTTGCGCGCGCGCGTTTATCTGTATAAAGGCAGCGCGCACCGCGCTCGCGTCATCATTCTGACCGATACGTGGAAAACGCCATGTGTGGTTTATTCTCCTGCGTTTCTCGTCGTCGCAAGGAAAAGACAAAAAACGAAGAACTTCGCGAATTTATACGCGGCATCGTGGAGGAAGCCTTTCAAGTCCACCGTCTGGAATGGTTGCAAGCACGTCAAGAAATGTGTCAGGACAAGATGAAGACGCTCGACCGCATCTTAGCGACGGACAGACTGGCGAAAAAGAAGTCCAACTTTAGCCTGGACAATCTGTATTGGGAACGCAGTTCCGATGTAGAGGACGACGACGAGGATGTGTAAATAAAAGCGATGCATTTCTCTTCGAGTCTCAGTCTCTTCTTTTTCTTCGTGCAACGTGTACGCACGTAACATGTCTTCCCCCGAACCTTTTCGTTTCCGTCATCCCTTTCGCTGTATCTTAAGCGGCCCCTCCATGTGCGGCAAATCTACTTTCGTTGCTAACGTGTTGAGGAACCTGAACGACGTGGTAGACAAGCCTCCGTCACAAATATTCTACGTGCAGAAATATGCTTCGCCGAGCATGCAGGACGAATTCGGGGACTCCGTAAAATTTACCAAGGAGCTACCGCGAGAGTGGGACACGTCGCGCGCTACGCTGATCGTCGTCGACGATCACATGACCGACGCCGGTTCCTTGAAGGAGGTGACCGATCTTTTCATTCGGGGTTCTCACCACGCCAACGCCTCGATCTTCTTACTCGTTCAAAACATCTTTTTCGACAGTAGCCATTTTAGAACAATATCCTACAACGCCAGTTACGTCGTCCTGTGGCGCACCGTGCGCAGCGTGCACCAGATGGAACATTTCGGCCAACAGCTATTTGGCAGAAAAAGATTGGAGTATTTTCTGGACGCATATAAACAAGCGATGTCGTCGCCCCACGCATATTTACTCGTGGATCTTCACAACTATACGCACGAGGATCACAGGTTGCGTAGCAATATCTTTCCGGGAGAACGTCAATATATCTACGCTCCGAAATGAATCTCCGCCCTCACCTCACTTTACTCAAAGTACTCTCCACTCTACCCCCTCCACGCCGCCGCGACGTCTTGAGACGTTCGTCCTCGTCCGACATGAAACACCTCTCCGAAATTTGCCTCAATGTATTGAACGGAAAGGTGGCTCTAGCTCCAGATACGTTCGCGCGTTTGAAGAAGCACAAACGCTTTTTACGACGGCTCGCCTACAAAAAGATTCACAAGAATCCGCAACGTTTGAAGCGCTATCTGTCTCAGCAGCGAGGACAGGGCGTTCTTTCGTCGGTGGTTCCTCTCCTGCTTTCCGCCGTGTTGAACCTTTTCGCCAATGGCCAAGAGAATTGAAGTGACCACCTCCATCGGAAACATTCTTTCCTCGAAGGAGAGTGACGACGTCAAAGTGAAACTCATACTGCAAGCACTGTATCGCATACTCAAGCAGTACGGATTTGACCCCTACGACAATAAAAACAAGGCGTCCGACGCTACAAATGACTTTGACTATTCGCTCCTCTCTCCAGAGGTGGACGAAGAGGAAGCGGAAAGGGTCGTCTCGGAATTAAAGAAGGTTCTTTCCTGGGATCGCGAGGGTTGTGTCTCCGTGTCGGGCAAGCCCATCAGACACTCCTCCGTTTACGAACTCGTCAATTATTTGTTGCAACGTAAGACGGGAAAGAAACCTTCCTGGTTCCCCAAAGTCTCGAAACTATTGCGTCTGATTTCTCTACCCAAATCTCGCGAGCCTCAACAGCAGCAGCAGCAGCAGCAGGCCTCCATTGCGTGGACGACTTATGGAGGGATATGAGAAACCAGAGGGTGGTTTGGGGGGTGTGGAACGCTATAGAAAAGCGCATCACTTGAGCAAAAAGAAGGCTCTCGCCATTCTCAGAAAGCTGGATGCCTACACGCTCCACCATCGGTCAGAAGAAAGTTTAATAGGAGACGCATCATCGCGCTCAAGATCAACGACGTGTGGCAAATGGACCTCGCCGATTTTTCAAATACAAGAGATTCAACGGTGGCTACCGCTACATTCTCGTGGCAATCGATTCCCTCTCCCGCTTTCTGCGCACCCTCCCGCTAAAGACGAAGCGCCCCGCCGAAATGAAAAGGGCCATGATAAGACTTTTTCGGGGAGGTAACGTACCTACACGCATCTTTTGCGACAGAGGCGGGGAATTCTACAACAAGACCGTCAAGGAGTATCTCTCACGAAAGAAGGTACACATGTATTCTACCTTCTCTCCAGTAATCAAAGCATCGCAGGCAGAGCGCGTCATACGCACTTTACGCGACAGAATATTCCGTTATTTTAGAGTAACGGGAAAATACCACTTCGTTTCCGCGCTTCCCAAGATCGTGCGCGACTACAACACCACCAAACACAGGACTTTGGGCATCAGCCCGTCCGAAGTCACGCCCGAAAACGAATTGGAGCTGTTCAATAAGATAAATGGGAAGCCCGTCGTACCCTCCGTGAAAAAGAAGCTCAAACTGGGGGATAAAGTGAGGGTCCTACTACACAGAAAAGGTTTTCATAAGAGCTCGGAAGGGAGTTGGTCGCCTCAGATTTTCACCGTCTCCCGCCTGAGAGACACCTCTCCTCCCGTCGTACACCTGGAAGATTACCGGGGTAAGGAAGTGGACGGATCTTTCTACCCGGAGGAGGTACTCGTCGTAACCCGAGACGCCAATCAGCCTTGGCCAGTAACGAAAGTGCTGAGAAAGAAGCAACTGAACGGTCAGAGCTTCTCCTTGGTTCGCTGGTTCGGTTACGACAAAGAACACGACAGTTGGGTTCCGAGCAGCGACGTGGTCAAGATTGGGAAATGATGTCAGACATCTACGTCCACCTGCTCTCGAACGCCAGCATGGATAAGTTTCCCTCGAATAAACTCAACGCCTTCACGGTAGCTTTCGATAGTCCGCTTCAGCTCTCGAATCGGTATAAAGTCGGTCTGATGGATCTCAGCATAAGTAACGATTTTTTAAATATCGGCTACGAAAGGCAAGATGCAAAAATCGAGGTTTCTTTCGAGGACACGGTGGAAGCCGGCAGAACTTTTCGTATCACCTCGGATCTCGAGAGGGATTTGGGAAAAGCCCTTTCGGAATTTGACGTTTCTTTCGCGTACAATAAATCGCGATACGACTTCGTCTTACCCGTGGACGTGAAAGCCGTGGAATTGGACCCTCGGCTCGCGCAAGCGCTCGACGCCTCGCTAGCGTCCCGCGAAGCAGGTCGTGCGGTGAAACCCCCCAAATTGAGCGAACGCGAAGCCACCTCCATCTTATTGGAGCACGCCGCACCCGTCGCTTTCGGCGACGTCACTCTGAATTCGGAAACCACGTCCCTACGGAACACACTCAACAAGTATTTCCAGACGCACAAGCTGGACGCCTCGCTAGAATTCGCGGATAACGTCTACTCTCTGAAAACGCCGAAAGGGTTGCACGTACCGGAACCCTTTGTCAAGCTGCTACATCTCACACCCGTCGAGGGACACGAAGAAACGCTACGCGTCTCTCTCCCCGTAGCGCGTCAATTTTCTTTCACGATCAAGACGAAAATTCCTCGATCTTTGCAAGTACATGTGCCTCCCGGCTATTATGCGACGCCGCAAGCACTTCTAAATGCGATTAACCAGCGCGTAGGCGAACGCGCGCGCTTCAGCTTCGACGGAACCGAACAGAAATGTAAAATTCGGCTTTCCGAGGGCACCTCCACCCTAAGACTTTCCGAGTACCTGGCCGTGCTTTTGGGCTTCGAATCGCGTACCGTGTTCACGGGGGATGAGGATGCCACGAGCTCCGTCGAGGTACTCCTGGAACCCCCGTTTCACAACATAATCGTGTACACGGATATCGTGGAACCCACGTACGTGGGGAGCGGGAAAAAACCGATATTAAAAATACTACCCTTTTATTACGAGAAAGACAAGCACGTCGTCACCTACACGTTAGATAACATCCAGTATTTTAACCTGTCTCAATTCGAAATTCCTCAGTGACGATCGTTCTCGCGGACGAAACGGGAAGACGTTTGCCGTTGCGGTCCAAAGGCAGAACCAATCTAACGTTGCATTTCAAATATGTACCGTAATTCCCCCAAAATAATTCCCGTGTACACGGGACCCCTTTTCCAACGAGGGGGCGGTGTGTTGAGCAACATATCCAAGTTTATCGTTCCCATCTGGCAGCAAATAAAACCGATCGCCAAGAGAACGTTGAAGCGCTTGGCGCGGAATTTGGCCGATGGCGAAGGAATATCGCGCGCAGTAAAAAAGACGGCCATAGCAACGGGGAGAGACGTGCTGGATTCCATGGAGGGCTCTGGAAACAACAATGGGAAGAAACGCCGCAAACGACAACAAAAGGCGCCGACACACGACGCACCTGCAGATATCTTTGGTACGCCGTGAAGGTCACACATCCGCTGCGCGCGCTCCGTCATGACGTCAACGAAAGGAAAAATACAGACGCCGATCTGTCTAACGAGTGATGTGATGATATTCGAACCCCCTTCCATTCAATACGGCGTGGAAGATACTTCGTACCAACTTTTTTATCCGGTCAACGGAGTAAATAATTCCGTGATCGAGTTTTGTATTCAAAATTTGCAAAGGGCACACTTGGATCTCTACGGCAGTTTCGTGTCTTTGACCGTGCGCATTGTTCGCGACGACGGGGAAGAAATGGACGAGAAAGATGTCGTTTTCCCAATAAACCACCTGTTGAGCGGCATGTTTAAGACGGTCACCGTTTATGCGAACAACAAGCTCGTCAGTTCCAACGAGTTGTACGCCTACAGGAGTATTTTGGACGTCGTGCTTCATTCCACGCCCACGGCTCAAGAAACAGTGCACGCGGCTGGACTCTATGTCGAGGACGACGAACATTTAAAGGACGATTACGACGTCTCGTCTCGCGGTCCGAAACAACGTTACGAAGCGACGAAGGGTGGAAAATACTTTAACCTGGTCGGTCAGATCAATACCGACCTGTTTCAACAGCCGCGCCTGATGGTACCTGCCGTCGAAATTCGCGTCGTTTTCCTATTAAACAACGACGAATTTAAACTCGTATCGGTCCCCAAAGACAAGAAAACGTACAATTACGAGGTGGACATTAAAGAAATGACGTTACACTTGAAAAAGGTGACGCTGGCACCTTCCCTGTTTTTGGAATACGAGCGGCGGCTTCAGACCACGCCGGCCATCTACGTGTTACGCGGATTGGAAACCAAGGTGCGGAGCTTGAGTGCCGGGAGCTTGGACGCTCACTTTGAAAACGTTTACCCCGAAAGGGTACCTTCCAAATTATGCGTCGCCCTGCTCGCCACGTCCGACTTTCTCGGCGACATCCAATCGAACCCCTACAAATTCCGTCATTACGACCTGTCTCATTCGATGCTCTCCGTGGACGGCCAGCAAGTGCGAGCCGAGTACGACTTTCAGAACGACCTCGTCAAAATTCCCTACTTTAACTTCTTGCAAGAACTGGGAGAGAAACATTTCAAGTATAGCTACGAGCGATTTAAAACGAACGGGTTCCTTCTCTACTTTAACTTGGACGTGGACAAGTGTTCTTCTCCTTCGCATTTGAACGAGTGGCGAAAAGGAAACGTTCGCCTGCAATTACGCTTCGCTAAAGCCCTTCCACACGCGGTCACCGTCCTCTTGATTTCCGAGTGTCCCAAGCTCATGTACGTCGACAAGGACCGTACGGTCACCTTCCCATAAGAAAAGATGTACGAGAGCGACATCTTGGAACTCGTGTCCCTGAACCCCCTCGCTTCCTCCATGCTGAGAGGCATTTGCGCTTCCAACGAAGCCTTCGTTTTACGCAAGCCCGGTTATTTAATCATCAATACGGAAGAGCGAAGAAGACGCGGGCAGCACTGGGTGCTCTACCTGAAAAACTACGACGGGTCTGCCGTGTTTTTCGACAGCTACGGACTTCCCCCCATCGAAGCAAACCTTCGAAGGACTTTACCTGTAGTGGACGAGTATAACGACAAGTGTATTCAATCACCCTTTTCGCCTTACTGCGGGCTTTTTTGTATCTACGTAGCCACGCGCATGTCGAAACGCTACAGCTTGAAAAGTTGTGTATCCATGTTTTCCTGTAACCTCGAAGAGAATGACGAAACAATAAAACGTCTCCTCGTGAGCGAACTCGTTTCGTAAAAAATAGACTATTTATTTATTCACGACATACACAAGACCCTTGCGAGACGATCTTCCAACGTGCTGACCCGACGCTCACCGCCGTCGTCGCCGGTCTGCACCGTGACGTCGAGGGATGTGTGGAGAAGCCAGTAGCGACGGACGATAGGCCGGTTGAAACCCGCGTTGATGAGACACGGGTCGACTGCCTCTCCTCGTCTATACTTTTCCAACAGCTCGAGCTTGTAATCTACGAAACGCTTCATTTTCTTTGCAATCTTCCCACTGACGGTGAACAGACGTAAGGGTATCGTCTTGAGAATCGAGCGAAAGTCTCCCTCGCAGCTATCGCCGTGAATATAATCGCGTAATCGCAGCAAGTCCCGATACATTCGCGTTTGCACAAAGGTGGCAAACCTCTGCTCGGGCGTCATCATGACTGAGACGGAATGAGAGTAGACAACCTTTTTTTTATTTCTCGTTACACATGAATTAGGCTCCAGCTTTGGTTTCGTAGCCGGGAAGGCAGCCCAAATACGGACGAAGGCTCGAGTCTAACCAATGGCTGGGGTTTCTCGACCAGAGTCCACCGCAGCGACAGGTAGTCAGTTGATCGCCGATTCGCAAAAAGAAGGTCTTTGGAGGAGGCTTGAAGGTTAGGACCAGGGGTAGATCTCCCGTCAGTAGCCATTCGTAATCTGCAACGAAAGGAGTGTGAGAAACGCGTGTTTTTTTAACTCAAACACACACGTACAATCTTCTTCAGTCACAGAGTGACACTGATGGTCCATCTTCTCCATCTTCCTTCAATAGTCGAAGTCCTTCGCAACGTACGTCGAACGGTACCGTCCGACAGCCGAGAAACGGGCGAATCAATCGGTCCGTCCAATGCTTTTGCTCTGAAAAAAATGTGAACGATTATAGAACGTATTAAAAAAATAACGAGGAAGCGTACCTTTGGACCACAATCCACCGCAATTGGTGCAGAAGAAGCGGGCGCTGCCAATCTCCCGAAATATGTGAGGCGGGAAAAAACCGACTTCACGCGCAGCAAAAGTGTTGTACACTGGAAACGAAACTCTTCAAACATTTCGACGATGATGACGTCATGGGTATTACTTACGAGGATCTACCAAGCTGATCATGATGGAATGACGATCGACCATTCGCTTCGACATTTATAGTAAAGCTTTGCCTCTCACTCTCTATGACGTCATTGAACGTGTTTGGACATGTTAAGACGTGTTTGAACATGTTTGAACATGTTCGGACACGGGCGGCGAAGTCGCCCCTGGACACACTCGTTCCTCTCTCTTCCTCTTTATGACGTCATTGAACGTGTCTGAACATGTTTGGACGTGTTTGAACATGTTGTGACGTCACTGAACATGTCTGAACATGTTTGGACGTGTTTGAACATGTTGTGACGTGTGTAGACACGAACCCCGCAATACGAAAAACGTCACGCAGTACGAATTAGATTGGTGGTTAGTGTGTCGCGCCCAGTGTAGAAGGATCCTGGGTTCGAATCCCACTCTGGGTCTTCTTGTCGTCATGTACGAGTCGTCCCAGAGTGTTAGCTAGAAATTAGTGTAATGTTTTATTCAACGTCGATGGTATCATTGTCATATGCGACATCGCAAAAAGGCGCGAAAGACGGAAGGCGGGGTGGTCAAAGTACAGACGACACCGTCGCAATGCGAGGAGGAGGAGAGCGGTGTAGCGACTATAAAAGGTGCGCTAGTTCTACGACGATTGATCGACAGCCCACGAGGGGCATTCATCCACGACGTGAGTCGTTTCGTGGACCAAAATGTAAGTTGACCGTCTCTGCTGTGAGAGTGTATTCTATGCATGACATTGTTTTTCAGGAACTGATAGCCGCTGTCACCGCATGACACTGAACACAGGGTCTCATCCCATCCTCTCTCATCATCATCATCAATCTCAAGCGTTCCTCAACTGAAGGGAAAAGTGAGCATTGTTTCGTGAGGGGGAATCTCGTACTGATTTTGTTTGATCGCAGTGCCGCGCTGTCTCGTATGTCAGTACGACCCCATCGATGCCATGCTCGTGGCCGTAGAAAGAGAGCACGAAGCTAGAATAGAGAATCTCGGTAATAGCCCAGTCGTCCTTTCAGATGACGACGACGACGACAGAGTCAGTAGTCCGCCTTTCGTAATACCTGAAACGGACGACGACGACGACGAATTGCTCATGTGGGAAGGGGATCAGTCGTATGCAGATTTCATTCCTCTGTCTGGTAGGGTTCGAGATGAATCACCAGATGCAAGCCCAGAATTTCGAAACGAAGCTGAGCCTGTCCAGGGTCGTAGAATCGTTGAATTGAGAGAGCACGTCGTAGAGAATCATCCCTCCGTCACGGAGAGACGATTCCTTCCTTTTTTTGTCACAGATGAGGCATTTGACGGAACGGCTACTAGGTACACGCTTCTCTGTTCCCCGCACGACGACAACGTCGACGATTTGCGACTCTATCTACCGAGCATAGCTCCAGTAATCACGCGCGTCCTCGAAGCTTATCCCATGCCTTTCAAATTTTGTCTGTGCTCGAAGGCGCTCATGGTTAAGGACGGAGCCGACGGGTTGACTTCGCATCTCCTTCACGTGAACCTTCACATGAGAGTCGTTCATAACCGCCAAGAAATCGAAGGCGCGATAAATGCTGCTATCGCAGAATCCTCGCAACGCGTTGAAAACTATGCGAGAGAAGGGTCTGGTTTCACCTCGAATGACGTCCAATGTGTCGACTTAAAACTAACGCGCTTAAAACCGAAGCGTATTGGGTGCACGGTCGAGCTTCCCGAAATGTTGAAAAGAAAAACAAGGACTCTCACAAACGTCAAACTCCCTCCGAATCACGAAAACGAGTGTTTCAAGTATAGCGTGCTTGCGCTCTTACATCCTTTGAGGAACAAACCAAACGATTATGCCAGATACCGCAAATACATGAATCCTTCGAATCCGGAGACGCGCGTAACGTACTGGCCACCCTGCTTCCCAGTCACTTACGAAGACATTGCCCTGTGGGAGAGAAAAAACAAAATCTCCGTGTACATCTACGTGTTCGACGAGCAGACGAGTTCGATATCTACCGGACGGGTTCCCTCTACGCTCTATAAGGATAAAGTCCACCTGCTCGAGGTTAGGGAGCATTTCTATGGGATCCGAAAATTTAGCACTTTCATGGGACGAAGTGACTACTTTTATTGCGAGAAATGCACGTCCGGTTACGGAACGAGAGAGGCATTGCAGCAACACGAACGCCTGTGTCGAGACGTGAACGAAGTGATTCTCGAAATGCCAAAAGCGGGGGAGTGTGTCTCCTTCAACAAGATACAGTACATGCATCCCTATCCCTATTTCGCGGTGTTGGACACGGAGAGCGTTTTGGAAAAGGACGCGCTCGTGAAGGACGCCTCGAGTGTGCACAGGATGAGCTCGTACTGCATCGTTGTAGTGAGAAGTTGGGACGGAAAAATACTAGGCCTAGATGGCTATTTGGGACCCAACGCGGCAGAGAAATGCTTGCTCTCGCTCAAGCGATTTAGCGATCAAATCGATAGGTTGAACAGTTGTCCCGCGCCGTTGGTCATGAGTATGGAAGACCACTTTCGACACGCGAGCGCTACACACTGCGAATTTTGTGGAATCGAATTTAACCGACATACGCGGAAGGTATCGCATCACGACCACACCCGCTTCGTAGAGCCCGGTTCTTCGAATTTTGTCGCGACGCTGTGTGATACGTGTAACCTTACGTGTCGTAACACCAAAGAACTCGTCGTGTGCGTGCACAACCTGCAGTACGATTTGAGCTCCCTTCTCCGCCACATGCACGTTCTAAATCTGGGCGAGCCGTGGATCTTAGCTTCGAGCTCGGAAAAGATAAGAGGGTTCAACATTGGCGATCTCCATTTCCGCGATACCACGCAGTTTTTCAACCTCTCCTTGTCGAACCTGGTGGAAACCCTGCTCGCCAGCGGTGGTGAAAGCGCGTTTCATTGTACCCGTCAAATGTATGGTGACCGTTTCCGACGCCTCCTCAGGAAGGGCATTTACCCGTACACCTTCGTCGACAGTTTCGAAGCGTACAATTTGCCCGCACTACCGCCAAAGGAAGCTTTCAAAAGTGACCTGAACGACCAAGAGATCACGGACGAGGACTATCAGTACGCCCTCGAGATTTTCGAATTGTTCGAATGTAAGAACCTCGGCGGTTACACGCGTCTCTACGTCACGCTCGACGCCTGTCAGCTCTGCGACGTCGTACTGTATTTCAGGAAGATTGCGCTAGAGACGGATAGGTTAGATATCCTACGCACAGTGTCCCTCGCCAGTTACGCGTGGAGCAGCGCTCTGAAGCTCACCAAAGTCAAACTCGAGCTCATGAGCGATCGCGAGATGTACGAAACGATCGAGCAGGGAATCAGGGGAGGCATTTGTAACAGCTTCCACAGATACTGTCGGGCTAATCACGAGGGGTGTGACGATTACGATCCCCAGCAAGAAAAGACTTTTATCCAGTACCTCGACGTGAACAGTTTGTACCCGTACGCGATGACTTTCCATCTCCCGACAGGTGGTTTTGAGTGGGTGGATCCTTCGAGGTGGAGCGAGATCGATTTTCTCAACATTCCTCACGATTCGGAAGTGGGTTACGTCTACGTAGTAGACTTGTCATATCCCGAAGAACTGCACGCACTCACCAGGGATTTTCCCCTGGCACCCGAACACAGGTGTGTGAACGAGAACGAACTCTCCCCCTACCAGCGACACTTGAAAGACGCGTTAGCGCTGAACGCCCCTCCCACAAAGAAACTCTTGCTGACGTGCTACGACAAAGAACGCTACGTCGTTCACTATGCATTGCTCGCACTGTACGTGAGGTTGGGCATGAAAATAAAACGTGTTCACAGCATCCTCTCGTTCCGCCAAGACAACTTTTTGCGAACCTTCGTGCAGAGAAACGTCGCGTTGAGGAATGCCGCGACCACGAAATTCGAGCGACTTCTGTACAAAACCATGTCGAACAGCACGTTCGGTAAGTCGATACAAAATGTGAGGCGGATGAAAAAGTATGCCCTAGCCTACGACAAAGAAAGCGCGCTCCGAAAAGCTAGCTCCGTCGACAGTCAGCATTTTCACATTCTGAGTGATAAGTGCATCTTGTACGAGATGAAGCAACGCCGCATCAAATGCACGCACCCCCTTTACGTGGGCTTTGCCATTCTTGAAATATCCAAAGTCCGAATGTACAGCTTCATCTACGAGTCGCTCTTTTCTCGCTTGACATGTCCAGTGCAATTGATCTATAGCGACACGGACAGCATAATTTTTTCTCTCACGTGTGAAAGCCTGGAAGAGCAGCTGATGAAGATTGAGAGTGAGTTAGATCTGTCTTCCTATCCGCCGGACCACCCACTTTTCAACGACGAGCACGCGAACCAGATGGGGTACTTCAAAGACGAGACGGGGGGCGGAGTTATTCAGGAAGTCGTAGCCATCCGAGCGAAAATGTACAGCATTCTCTTGGCTGGGACACACAAACAGATCGCGAGAGCGAAAGGAGTTAAGAAAGACGTGGTGAGGAAACATTTATTGCACGAAGTGTACCGAGATTCTCTGTTCAATGAAAAGGCGGTCTCTCAGAAGCAGTGCACCATCCAGAGTATAAAGCAAACGATGTACACCATTTCGAGACTCAAGAAGAGCTTGGTCCCCTACGACGACAAGCGCTATCTCGTGGATGCCGTACACTCCTTCCCTTATGGGAGCTGCGAATACGGTAAGCTTTCCTAGTGTTTTGACGCGTATCGCATTACGATAGTACTCCCTCTTTGTGCAGCACCGGAAAACCCGGAAGAGAGCCCGAGACCGTCGACGTCAGGCATCGAGTAACCGTGGAACAAAGAGCTGCACGCGCATGTAATCGAGAATAAAAGTTCTAGTCGAGACATGCTTCTCTCTCTCTCTCTCTCGCAGACAGGAGAAGCACGGGTCATCGTGGCAGTGTGGTAGCGGAATGGGTGTACGAAAAGAATGACCATTCCGTCATCGTGCTGACGCAGTGACCCGCGCAATGACGGCGCTGCGATGAAGATTCCCCTTTTCTGGCACGTCTGATCTCACGAACGCAGCATTACGAGATGATCAGACAAGGGAGGGAGGGTGCAGGCATCTATTGACCAAATCTTTTGTATGTATTCAATAAAGATGTTTCAGTGAAAGAACACACAGAGTCTCGTCAAAGTTATTCGGACTGTTTAATGCGTTGCATGTCAATAACCAATCGGTATTTCAATAAATCAATGACAAGGTTGGCGATGTAGACTGCTTGCAAATGTCGCTGCTTCCGCAGGGCGTGCTTAATATGAGCGATGGCACGAGCGAGAAGGTCCACGATGTCTGCAGCGATGTAGTTGAATTCTGCGTTGGCCAAGCTCACAAATTCGTTCATCAGTCCCAGGGGTCCGTCAGGAACCGTTATGCAGACGTTCTTGTAACGGGCGTAGATCCGACGCACCATCTCCTGCAGCGGCCCCGGCGAGATCTCTCCTATATTGCCAAAGCCTACCATGTCTATCACGTAGCGAAAAGCAGTGATGACGAGCTCGTTGCGGGGACTTTCGCCGTTGAAACATTCCTTCTCCACTTCTTCCCAAGAAGCGTGGGTGCGGGAACAATTTTGTAAAGAGTGGTAGCTGAACATCTTCACGTAGTGATGACGCGAGCGCGGTGCGCGCTGCCTTTATACAGATAAACGCGCGCGCGCAAAGAACGGAGAATGAAAGCGAAACTGAAAAGCCACCCGTCGCCGCTAGGAGCGCGCGCGCGCGCGCAGCAGAGAGCCGAAACCGAAAACACCCGCGGCCGGCGCAGGGGGCGCTAGGAGCGCGCGCGCGCGCATGCGCGGACGGGTGGAGCAGAGGGCGCGCGCGCGTCGCCTCTCTCAGTTTCTCTCGGACCGTCGCGGAAGACGGACGTGCGCTCCGCGCGCTCGCTCAGTTTCTGGCTGCCTCTCGTAGAGAGCAGACGTGTGTGTTCTCCGCGCTCGCTCAGTTTCTGCCTGGAAGTTGCCGCGGGGGAAAAGGTGAGTGATTTGACGCGCTCCTTTTCTCGTATGTTTGCCGTGTTTAGCGGTGACCGCGCTCGTGCTAAGCCTTTTCTCGCATGTTTAGACTTGTTTTGCGGTGTCCAAGCCTGTTGACGCATGTTTAGCGATGTGTGGTTCCCGCCTTGTGTTAGCTGCGTAGTGTTGAGGTTAGGCCTAAGCGATCGCCCCCCCGTAAGCCTTTTTCCTCGTATGTTTAGTCTTGTTTTGCGGTGAGCAAGCCTGTTGACGCATGTTTAGCGATCTGTGGTTCCCGCCTTGTGTTAGCTGCGTAGTGTTGTGGTTAGGCCTAAGCGATCGTCCCCGTAAGCCTTTTTCCCCGATGTGTACTGTTTTCTCCGTGCTGTTTTAGCAGTAGCGGTTAGACCTTTTCTCTCGCATGCCTAGACTTGTTCAGCAGTGCTGCCATTTTTACCTGTCGCTAGTATCTTGTTGTCTGTCTTTCTCGTCTAGAGCTATGATTGTGGCGCCATCTGGTGTGATGCCTTGCAACTAAGTGGCCACCTGTCGTCGATCTCTGCAACTACCAGTCGTCAACAAGCAACATGGCGGGCGCTGGTCACTCGGGTGTTGCGGAGCGGGTTCTTCGCCGCGGCATCGTTGATTTTCGAATAAATTGTTTCTCTCCACTCTATTTCCATCTTTTTATTTTATTTTCTACCTATTTTTTTATTTTTATGGACACAGATTGTCCGCAACGCACAGGGTGGTCTGGACACGTCCTAGATGCTCCCCAATTAGTGTGATGACTCCCTGGAGGGTCCTGATTAATGTGGGGGGTCCCAATTAGCTCTAATTGCTAATTAAACGTGTCCAGAAGCCTTGTAGCGTTGCGGACAGTCTGTGTCCAGTAACTACTACTTATGGGAGTTATTAATGGGTGTTTGCATAGATCAACAATGTGCATTCCCTTGCTGGGGCTACATAGTAATGCTGGCCTTGGAAATTTCGGAGTTCAAAATTCAATTTTGCACTCTCGCAATCTGTTCAATACTGCTCAGTGAAGTGAAAGACGGTTCTCAATGCAACTGCTCGTGGTCCCATAATTTTTGGAGGCAATGTCCCAATTAAAATTTCTTTTATGACGTGCGATGAGAAGCAATGAAATGCTGTGGTGTACTAATCACAATGAAGCACCTCGCTGAGCGGATGTGCTGGTCCTGTGTATTCTGAAAAAAAAAAAAAAAAAAAGATAAAATAAGTCGCGGCAGCTACCATGTTACATAGCTTTTTTTAGTATTTAAGGTAGCACAGTGGGAAATTTAGGTCAGTGACTTTGACTAGTTCCATACTCATTAACTGGCTTGCTAAATATAACGTATGTATCCAAAAAACCCGAACTGCTCTTGTAACTGGCCAAAGAGATCAGCCTAGCTTCACGAGCAAGCCACAAGTGCATCAACAGGTTAAGTCTGACAATGGCAACCCCTGAAGGGTACGTTCTCAGAGTTTCGTGGGTGCTAGATGTGTGTAACGGGGAAACTCCCTTTTTGTGTTCGACTCCTGTTCGTTGTTCTGTGACCCAAAAAAGACGAAACCGCCATTTTCAGGCAGGCCGGGCCATGGGTGAAGGCTGAATTCAGTGGGCCTGTGCTGGGCTCAGACTTAGCAGTGCGTGCCCTTGTAAGGTCTGCCTCTGCTATGGCAGGTCAAAAAATTATAAAATCAAGTTATGTGGCTGAAATTTGGTATCTGAGGATGAGCAAAAACGTAGCGCGGACTGAAATGTTGAAAACTGTCATGCCCAGGCTGGGCCAGAAGGGCTGGACTTCAACCTTAAGGAACTGTTTAGGCTCGGGCCATGCACGTGCCAGACACGAGACGCTTTAGCTGGACACGGGCCCAAAGAGGTTGATTCGTGCAGTGATATAACTTAAGTACTATTTTTAGAAATTGACTGTAGCTATAGCTCAATTCATTTTTGAAAGCATCTTACTTTCACTGATACTTTCACTCTACTTTCAGAGAAAGAGTAACTAAGTTTCGGTTGGCTATACTTTTCTTTGAAATGTGAGTAGTTACCAAGGGCCGATCCAGGATTTCTTTCCAAAGGGTGTCCGCATCGACAAAAGGCAGGTGCTTGCTGGGGTGGACCAGTTGAACCCCATGCTGAAGTTTGGAATTGAGGGGGCAGGGGTACGGACTCCAGAACCCCCCTACCCCCTCCAAGATCCGCCCCTGCTTGTCATTGTCGCTAGTACGTTGCCTAGTTAGTTATAGTTCCAAGTTCAACGTAACTTAGCTACTATACTCAGGAATGATTTTTTCAGCCTATGAACCACACGGTTTCACAATGATTTCAACCTACGGCCATAGGTGCATATACACGGTGTCCCAGAAAACGTGTCCTTGAATTATAATAAACAAACTACACCACCTAGGGTCATGCGGTCAATGGCATTTCTTCTGACTGGGTTTTTGCCACCTCCTCATGTGAATGTCGTGTAACGTAAGTTTAATTATGTAAATTTTTGCGAGCTTAAGTCGGAAATTTGTCTAGTAAAGGTCACTTTTTAACCCTACCAATGTGAAGAGCGTGTCTAATTTAGTCAAATTAATGATAATTGACAGGGATATTCAGGAGCTATCCCATCGGAAAAAATAGCCGAACATCATGCTCTACGGAGGTCGCACAGAATAACGCACGATGAATTTTTCAGCGCAATCTTTCTCAGTCCGACGAAAGGAGGTTGGAAACCCAGCCCTCCCCGACATCGCAGAGAGAGATAAAACAGGCACGGCTTATCACGTCCGACTTTCGCGGGGGTAATGCTTTCCCTCTCCCAATTTTAGGAACTGTTACTTTTTCTACTATCACTCTGTGGGCTGGCTTCGGAACCTCCTTTCGTCGCACTGAGAGCGATTGCGCTCAAAAAGTCATCGCGCGCTATGGTCCGGTGCTCCGAAAAGCATGATATTCGGCTATTTTTCCCGATGGGATACTCCGTGAATATCACTGTGAATTATCGTGAATTTGAGTGAATTCGGCACGCCCTTCATATTGGTGGGGTAAAAAAGTGACCTTTACTTGGCAAATTTCCGAGTTCAGTTCGCAAATATTTACATAATTAAACTTGGAGTACATGACATTCACATTAGGAGGTGGCAAAAACCTAATCGGAACAAATGCTGTTGACCGCATGATTCTAGGTGGCGTAGTTTTTTATTATAATTCAATGACTCGTTTTCTGGGACACCCTGTATAGAAACCCTCATTCACCATGTACAATTTCTACACCGAGCAGCTGTTGAAATATGTGCGCTGTGCAGGGGCAGATTTAAGGGGGGGGCGACCGCCCCCCTCCCCCATACGGCTGTGTTCCCTATGCAAAAACCCTATCTCCTGGATGATGCTGTGCCGCAAAGCACGTAATTTCCTTAAGACCGCTCCCCCCCCCCTGGCGCTGTGTTGACATACGGTGTGTGCGGCTGCGTACAAAAGTAACGAAAACAACACATCTCACACCCTACCCCTGAAGAAGAAGATAAATAACAAACGGAAGCAGTTCGTACTCACTATATTTCTGTCGTCCATGCTGCTTCCTGCTCCGCAGTCCACTACCTGTCCACTTTCACTCACTGATTGTGGATCCTCGTCACCTGATGTTTCGCTGCCACCCTCACCGGGAGCTTCGCTCGGTCCTGTTGCGGAATGAGACCTGCAGCGCGAACCGTGCTTGACTTAGATTTTCATGTACTGAAAGACGACGAGGTTGTTTGGACCTTTCAGGAGTTTGTTGCTTTGTTTTTTTTTAGTGTTGTAACTCGTGAACGACGAGGAAGAGAAACTAATTTTGGAATTTTGGAACGTCTGGTTCGGGTCCTTTTCTCTAGCTCATCGAATGTCCTGCGTCACTCTGATCGAAACGAAATCCGGTTAGTAGCTATCCATCTGACCATAACATATTGGTGCCGAAACCCGCGAAGGTAATTCCGGACGATCGAGGAGGAAGGATCGCTTGAAAGCGAAAAGGACTGTACTGCGAGGGAGGACCACTCGAATCATCAACGAAAGCAAAGCTCTTCTTTCATCTGAGACCGCCAGCGCTGACGAACTCACCGTTCTACTAGATCGCCTCACCATTTGCAGTACTGACTTGAAAGACGTCGACACCCAGTTGGAGACTCTCATTCCAATCGAAGATCTTCAACAGGAGCATGACAGCTGCTTTGGATACCAAGAGGAAGTAAGCACAGTAGTCTCAAAATTGAACTACAAACTTCGACAAGTTGAAGCTCCGGCTTTGCAGACCATGACATCGCAAACTGAGAGGAACACTCAGTCCTTGAGGGAGTCAACGAGATCTGGAATTAAGTTACTGGAATTAAGTTACCAAAGCTCCAGCTCCAAAAGCTCAATGGCGAGCCCACGCTGTGGCCAAGCTTCTGGGAGCAATACTTAAGCAGCATACATGAAAACGCTACCCTTTCCAAGATCGAGAAATTCCAGTACCTGGGATCTCTTCTCGTTGGACGGGCGTCTGCTGCGATTGAGGGACTCCAGGCCACGGAAGCTTGCTATGATGATGCATTGGAGTTGCTGAAAAAACGTTTTGGTGATAGACAGAAGATAGAACACGAGTATTTCTCCCGTCTGCGTCAACTTTCCCATATTCGCTCTTCGCACGATACTGATGGACTGAGGAAGATGTATGATCAGACCCAGTCTAGTATGCGGGGATTAAACTCTCTCGGAATAACTGCTGGAAGTTACGCAGCGATGATGAACGACATTCTCCTGAACGCGTTGCCACAGGACATGGTTTTGGACTACCATCGTAGGAAACAGCAACAACCAGCACAGCTCGAAAACTCCGAAAAACAGTTAGAGGATCTCCTCGATTTTCTCTAGAACGAAGTTGAAAGCAGAGAAAAGGCGGGAATATCTAGCCAGGATGGAGGAGTTGTGAAACGAAGAGGGAGTCAGATGAGCCGTCTCAGTGGGCTAGTACTCCAAACGGGTTCTGAGCCGGCCAAGTGCATCTTTTGTGGCTCTTCGGCGCATAGGACTGAACGATGCTCTTCTGATATGAATCTGAGTGCCCGTAAAGAGAAGCTCAAATCTCAGCGAAGATGTTTCCGACGCACCTGGGTGGGGCATATGACGAACCAGTGTGTGAGACGTGTCAAATGCGATAAATGCAAAGGTAGACACGTAACCTCCATGTGTGACCCGGAGTACAACCCAGCCCAGTCAACTAGCCCTAAAACGCAAACCCGCAGCGCAGTGATCGCCACGTCCTCAGCCACTTCACGTTCCACGGTTTTGCTACAGACTTTCCGTGCTTGGGTGGTCGCCGACAAGAAGTGCGCATACATTCGAGGATTATTTGACAGCGGTAGTCAAAGTACCTTTGTGCGAGAGGATCTTGTTCGCAGCTTGAACTTGCCCGTCCTGAGAGAGGACGAACTCTCAATAAGCACATTTTCCAGTGATATGGGGAGGAAACCAGAGAGGCGACGAATAGTGGAGCTCCAGATACGAAGCCAGTATGCCGAGGAGGTAATAACTATGGAAGCAATCGAAATGCCAGTTCTGTGTCATGATCTTCCATCAGCATCAGCAGACGACCGTCACTTGATTGTACTTCAGGAAGCTGGAGAACATGTTGCTGACGTCGTATCGTTCCCAGGCATACTGCAAGTGAAGGGAATTTCGGTCCTTATTGGGTCGGATCAAATGTGGAAATTGCTGAAAGGAGAGATCCAACGTTACGGGCCAAACGATGAAATCGTTGCCATCAACTCCAAACTAGGATGGACGTTTCAGGGTCCGACTACCGAACGTTCGCTGATCGCAAGGCAGGCCTGCAACTATGTATCTGTGCTTCGTGTGAGTACACTTTCTGAGGACCTGCGCTGTGACCAGCTTTTAGAACGATTTTGCAGCCTGGAAGGAGTTGGAATCGTCCACGAAGATGAATCTCCGTCGGCCGAAGGTCATGCCGTTCTCGAAGAGTTCGAGAAAACACTGAAGATGAGGGATGGCAGGTACGAGGTTCAGCTCCCGTGGAAACAGACAGATTCGCCGTTGAACGACAACTTCGAGATAGCTAAAACTAGGCTGAAGAAACTTGTGTTCCGACTGAACAAAGACAGACATTTGATCGAAGAGTACGACAAAGTTATACGTGGATATCTTCTCAGTGGATACGCAGAAGTAGTTCCAACCCCTATCCAACCAAGAACAGAACACTCGGGTTTTCTACATGCCACACAGAGAAGTTTTCCGCGAAGCATCTACAACAACCAAGTTGCGTGTAGTGTTCGACGCGTCGTCGCATGGTCCTGGAAGTACATCGTTAAATGACCACCTGGAAACTGGACCAAAGCTTCAAGCGGACATGCAGGATATTCTAATCAGGTTTAGGATGCATCAGATCGCTATGATAGCGGATGTCGAGAAAGCTTTCCTCCAGATCATGGTCCACGAGAGAGATCGTGATGCGCTACGATATCTTTGGTACCGCGACGTGCCCTTTCGTGAGATGACGTCTAACGAGCTCTGCGTTCTCAGGATGAGTCGGGTTCCCTTCGGAACGACCGCGAGTCCTTTCCTCCTGGCTGCAACGCTGCATCACCACTTTCGTCACATCACTGACGATCTAAGAAACACCGCAAGCGACTTGTTATCCTCATTTTACGTGGACGACTTGGTAACAGGAGCTGATAACGTTGAACAAGCCACGAAGATGTATCGTCAGGCTTTGGCAGTCATTGAACAGGCTGGAATGCGCCTCAGGAAATGGGCATCGAATGAACCCCGGTTAAAGTCTGTGTTCAAAAAGGGTGGGACTGACGACTCGATACATCAGAAGGTACTTGGAGTTCCTTGGAATACTGAAACTGACAGCTTGATGCCTAATTTAGAAGCCGTGAAAACGTTTGTGGCAACTTCACCAGTAACCAAAAGGAACATACTCCAAGGCACCGCAAGACTGTTTGACCTTTTGGGATTCCTCAATCCATTTACGTTCAGGGCCCGCTCCATGTTTCAAGACCTATGGAAGAAAAAGGTTGGATGGGACGAAGATATCCCATGTGATGCTCAGCAGAAGTGGATCGAATGGTGTAATGAACTATCTACATTATCAGCACTAGAGATTCCCCGTTGCGTCGTTCCAGCGAATGCATCTGCGTTTCAAATGCATATATTTTGTGATGCCAGTCCTCTTGGTTACGAGGCAGTGGCTTACCTGAGAACCGCAAACACAAAGGGCGAGATTTCAACGCATTTAATACTCTCAAAAACTCGTCTAGCACCTATCAAGCAGCTTTCTCTTCCAAGACTAGAGCTTATGGGAATGCTTATCGGAGCGAGAATGCTCACTTACCTGCAAAGGACACTGTATAAATTCCAGTTCGACTATTTTATGTGGACCGACTCCATGATCGCATTGTGGTGGATACGACGCCGGCCAACCGAATGGAAAGTGTTCGTCAGCAATTGAGTAAAAGAAATCCAACGTCTCACCGAAATATCGCATTGGGCACACTGCCCTGGGACCGAAAACCCAGCCGACCACTTGACAAGAGGCATTACTGCGCTAAAACTGATTAGCAGTCAAAGCTGGTGGCATGGGCCTAAGTGGCTACCCGGAGACTGCGGGTGCTGGCCGAGCGATTTCGTCGAACTGGATCCACGAACGGATGAGGAACGCCTACAATGTCAGACATTACTGCAAGTGGCGTTGCAACAATGGTCGCCACTTCTTGATTTGGATGCGTTCGGCAAGTATTCCCGTGTTTTGCGAACGACTGCCTGGATTCTTCGATTCATTACAAATTGTCGGCATCATGAAGAACGGCTCACGGGTCCCTTGTCTGCAGACGGACTACTTCATGCGGAAACGTACTGGGTACGTACTTCGCAGGCCGCAACGTATCCAGATGACGTTTATGCACTGAGGGAGAAGCTGGAATTTCCCACAAACTCGAAGATCGCAAATTTGCAGCCGTTTCTGGATGCAACTGGTGTTCTCCGGCTTAAGCGTCGGCTTCACTATGCGGATGAAGTAGAACAAGTCAAGCATCCCATCATTTCGAAGGAGCACCGCCTGGCACACCTTATAGCGTCTGCTTCACACCACCGCACACTACGCGGAGGACTCCAGGACACCATGAACGACCTTAGGGAGAAATGGTGGATTCCCCATGCTAGACAATTTGTGAGGACTGTGATCTTCCGCTGCCCAACGTGCAAACGCTTCACTTCAGCCAGCGAGAGCACCTACTGCTCCGTTACCTGCAGAGCGAGTAACCCCCATTCTTCCGTTTGAAATGGCAGGAGTAGACTTTGTCGGCCCAGTTTTTGTAAAAACCGATGACGGATCAAAGAGATCTTATATCTCATTGTTTACTTGTGCCGTTACCAGGGCGGTACATTTCGTTCATTTTTTCACAACTAATCAGCAACCTCGGAGCCAACGCATTTCTTCTTGCATTCAGGAGATTTGTGTCCCGTCGTGGAATACCCTCGGTGATGTACTCAGATAACGCCTTAACATTTAAGAGGGCCGCGAAAGATATCCAGAAGTTAGGGAGTCTAATACAGCAAGACGACGTGCAGAATTATATGGCCACAACTATGATCAGCTGGAGGTTCATGCCGGAAAGAGCACCGTGGTGGGGCGGGTTTTGGGAGAGACTGGTTCGGACCCTTAAACATGCTCTACGACGAGTCATCGGAAAGCAGTCGTTGACGATCGAAGAAATGGAAACAGTGCTAGCCGAAGCCGAAGCAGCAGTAAACTCACGGCCCATCACGTACTTGCATTCCTCACCCAACGAGCCTACTGCTCTGACACCAGCGCACCTTCTAGTTGGAAAACGCTTGATTGCCTTGCCATCTTCGAAACGACCAGACCCAACCAGATCAACTACAGAAGTGCTTTCGCGAAGGTGGGTGCACCAGCAAAAGATAGCTGACCAGTTTTGGAAACGTTGGCACAAGGACTATCTGTGGGAGTTGCGATCGGCCCATGTATCACGTACCACGCCTTCTCATTCCATGAAAGAAGGCGATCTTGTACTCGTTCATGAAGAACGAGCACCGAGGCAAGTTTGGAAAACAGCACGGATTGTGAAGTTTCATCGAGGAAGAGATGGAGAGAACAGGTCATGTTCCATCAAGCTGCCATCAGGCAACATCACAAGAAGACCTGTACAGCAGCTGTACCCATTCGAGGATCATCTCCAATGTGCTAGTGACGCCCATTCCGGGGGGGGGGGGGGAGGATGTTGCGGAATGAGACCTGCAGCGCGAACCGTGCTTGACTTAGATTTTCATGTACTGAAAGACGACGAGGTTGTTTGGACCTTTCAGGAGTTTGTTGCTTTTTTTTTTTTTTTAGTGTTGTAACTCGTGAACGACGAGGAAGAGAAACTAATTTTGGAACGTCTTGTTCGAGTCCTTTTCTCTAGCTCATCGAATGTCCTGCGTCACTCTGATCGAAACGAAATCCGGTTAGTAGCTATCCATCTGACCATAACAGTCCTTCGTCACCAGTCGGTGGTGCATGCTCAAGCTCCGAGGAAAGCGACGACATCCTGGCGCTTCTTTCGTGCCTGAACTTCGTCGTGCGTGGTTTCGGAACATTGTCGTCGAACAACCATTGTCGATATCTTTTCGGCATAGTTAACAGGGACAAAGGGACGCCGGCATATCATTCAGGCGGCGAACTATCTAAACCACATTACCACGTCGCAGGTAATGCATACATTTTGAAACAACAAACGAACTCGTCTGCAGACGCGACAGGCGCGATAGCGAAGCAGACGAAAGCGAAAGCTGCGCAGTCGGGGTCGGGATGGTCGCGAGACGTTAGGTCACGGCCATCGACAGTACCGAGAAGTACTGGTAGTAATATAATTTCTACAGACATACTTTGCATGACTTTTTTTTTTCGTCCATGCATGACGGAAACCATTAAAACATCCCCCCCCCCCCAGATGGTATCGCGAGACAAGCCAAGCCATTTAAGAATCCACGTCTGGACTTCCCGCTTCCCGCGCTTTGTACTTCTCTTTCGCTTTTGGGCGTCTGGGCCACTTTAAATCATTGATTAGTTTAGTCTGTCGTAGACAGAAATGAGCCACGTTCTCGTCAAATAGGCAACGGCTGCGGCATGGGACGTATACCCCACAAGGAAGATCACCGATGTCGCGACGGCAACAGAAATTATGACAGATCCGTCTGTAGTGGAGACGCTTGCGGGACGCATATTCATGGTAACTTGGAAGGACAAGGAACCCCCAGCAGAAGCGTATATTCTAGCTGCAGGTGAGCATTTGTTGATTAAAGAAGTTGAACTGGTGTAATACAGTTGTTGTAATTATTCGTATGTTTCTGTCTGAACGTAGCGTAGGCGGCCGTTCTGTGTGATTCGAAAACTGGATAGTACCGGATTAACACTAACAGTAACTGAATTAAATACGGTGCTTTGCAAGAGAACTATCAAAAATCGAACGGCGTCGAAACAGGTTGGCAGCGCGAGCATCGACCCAGGCATCACAGGTGTGTTATAACTTCGAATTAAAGCAAGTGCGTACTGACAAAGGGTTGACCTTCATAAAATATAAGTATTCTTCCATTAAACGCAATAAGTGAATCAACCTTGTGTTGTCAGATGCACATCGAATCAAACCTGTCCAATATAGTGTTATTTATAAATTGAAACTTATATTAGTCGAACTTCCTTGACAGCAGGTCAACTGCTGCAACCACGTTGACCAAGTAAAGGAGCTGCAGAAACGGAACGAAGACCTTGAACGGAAGGTTGCTGAGCAGCAAGACATATGATAGGTAATGCTTCCCTTCTGATTTCAATGTGGTCTGTGCACTAGATAGGCTGGCAAAGCTCTGCGTTGGTGGCCATTATCTCATCTGTCACGATTTGTTTTCCGCCATAAGTCGCTTCAATACAGTATGGGAGGGAATGGGGCTGAGTAAAGATTCCTGTGGGGAGGAAATTCTGTTAAACAGTGAGCTTCCTACGTCCCTTATCCCATAACAGTAGGCCTGGTCATGTTGCTGAACTATTAAATTTGGACAAGAATATTCGTTCCATCGGTGGGATTGGTAAGGCTTGTTTTAAATTCTGAAGCATTCTACGACTAGAGGGTTGAAGTCTTAAGTGCTCAAAATTAAGACAGCCCATCATAGAAAGCAGGTGGGCGATTTTACACGAAAACATCGAGGTCCTGCTTGACCTTTTCTTTTCTTTCTGGAAGAAAAAGTGGGGTGCTCCTAGGTCACACAAGATATCTCACCATGGAGTATTTTCTGCTCTTACGCTAACTGGCTAGACACCAGGTTCCACTGAACGTCATGTACCTCAGAAAACAACAATACCATCTAGGGCCAGCTGCTACTCACTGAGAGCTCATAGAGCATTACAGCTTGTTGCATTCTGGTGCAAGAACTTTACGTTTATGGCTGAGCAAAGTCATGGCTTTTGTTGCCCCAGTGTGGGCGCGAAAACTGGTGCCGCAAAAAGTCAGTTTATTGTAACCTCAGGAATTTAACAGTGTATCCGCAAACTGGATTTCACTGGCTATTTTTACTTTGGTGGTGAGCATGTACTAGACTTTGACTATTTGACGACTAGTCTAGTACTAGTGGCTAGTTCAAGAAAATAACTTGACATCTGGACCTCATTTTGTTATGGAAATAAAAATGTACAAATAAGGCGTTTTTAACATAATCACTTTAATGCGCAAAATTCGTAGGCCGAGCTTTTGTCTAAAGCATACCAGAGAGTATCAAAGGTGTTTTTCGTTAAAATTAAGAAAAATTTTCCCATGGGATGACGTACTGGCAGAGGTGGGCATCCTCACGAGGGCGTGGGAGGGTGAGGGTTTCCTCACCTCACGATATTTGAGGTGAGGTGAGGGCCAATTTTTCTGATGAGGTGAGGAAAATCTTCAAAATATTTTTGACGTGAGGAAAATATTTTTAAAAAAATTTCAGGTGAGGTGAGGAAAAGCTTTCTCCCAGAAAATTGAGGTGAGGGCGAGGGTCGTGAGGACAAACGCCCACCTCTGCGTAGTGGTCTTGCCACTGTGCTGCAGACTGAACCACAGTTGTTCCTTTTCTTTAATTTGATTCTAGTTTTTGTTTGTTTGTTTGTTTGTTGTCATCTGTAAACATGTCCTTGGTATATGGCTAGGGTTCTCCGTTTTCGGGTTCAACCGATTTTTCATGATAGTTCCCCCCGAACAAATATTCAAGAATTCGGGTAAAACACTACATCTACCCGCAATCCTTGCGGTTCTTAAACTTGTCGTTCTCTGTAAACCATTGGAAAAATTAATCATAATATCAGCAAAGAGAGCTATTTGTGACAGCCTATTTGTCCTCCATTTATGATTCCCTCCTGCAGGAGCCAAAGACAAGCTTTTGTGAAGCTCGGGCAAGTGTTTGAATACCGCGGTCATTCACTGCCCCAGTTCCGAGCAGAAATATAAAGATTCTTGTTTCTCGACCCAGTGTCACAGCAGTGGCTTGTTTCCTATACCTTTCGTTTCACCTGAAAATTCCACAGTGACATATCAAAGAGAGATCATAGCGTCCGATTTCTCTCAAAATTCTTGGGCGTAAATTGCAACTGATTTTTCCCTCCACTATTTGAAAAAGCATAAAACCCGAAAATGAAGAACCCTATATGGTGAACTCCACTGGCCGTTTCGGTGAGACTTAGTGTAGTGCGGCAGTGTGAGCTTGGTGTCGAGAGAACCTGTGGAGAGAGCGAGGCAACGTCTGGTAACGACGGAATCAAACCCAAAACTCATTCAGATTTATTGATGGGCACGAGGCTCGCGCTCATCTTCGTTGTTGTCGCAACATGTAGCCCCCCCACTAGAACTCCAAGCAGGGTATTGGCGGAGTGGTAATCGGTTGAAGGACCAGTGGTTGGAACAGGGGCTTCAGTGAAAGCAGGCTTGAGACGCTCAACGGAGACTGTTTCCGGTCTGCCGTTGTAGTCTATGACGAAGTATTTAGTCGCACGTTCCAATACAGTGTAGGGTCCAGTGTAAGGGGCCTGGAGGGACCTGCGTAAGGCATCCGTTCGTAAGAAAACCTGGGATGCGGTACTCAGGTGGGGGGAAACGAAGGGCGTTGCCGGCTGCCGAGCCCGGGTGGCAGTTGGTCGGATGCGGCAAAAGTGCTCTCGGAGGCGATGCGGGTAGTCCGACGGATCAGTGGCGATTGGGGTAGGGTTGTCGAAAAAGTGCCCGGGAAGGCGAAGAGTAGTGCCATAAACGAGCTCTGACGGCGTGCAGCCCAGGTCCTCTTTCCAAGCCACTCGAATTCCTAAGAGGATGAGCGGAAGAAACTCGTGCCACTTAGAGGCGTTTTCGTATGCCATGATGGCAGCTTTGAGATGACGATGGAATCGTTCTACGAGGCCATTAGCTGCGGGGTGATACGCTGTTGTGCGGCAGCGGTGAGTTCCAAGGAGATTGCTGAGCGCAGCAAACAGGCGGGACTCAAAATGTTTCCCTCTGTCCATTATGATCTTGGAAGGGGCTCCAAACCGGGAGACCCAAGTCGAAATGAACGTGCGTGCGACTGTTTCTGCTGTGGAGTCCGGCATAGGGGCGGCTTCTGGCCACCTTGTGCACCGGTCAACGCACGTCAAGAGAAAACGATGGTTGTTCGACGGGGGCAGGGGGCCCACTATGTCGACATGGACTTCGTCGAAACGACTGCTGGGCAGTGGGTATGTTGACAATGGAGGAACGGTGTGCCTGTGGACTTTGGCTCGTTGGCATGGCGCGAAGGACCTCGTCCATGCGCGAATGTCAGTGTTTATAGATGGCCACACATAACGAGCACTGACAAGTCGCTGTGTGGCCTTGATTCCAGGGTGGGATAGTCCGTGGAGAGCCGCGAAGATTTGACGACGGAGACATTGGGGAACGAAAGGTCGCTGCATGCCTGTAGAAATGTCGCAGACGACGGGTTCGGAGAGTCCGGGAAAACTTACTTCTTGCAGGTTTAGCGAGGAACGCCCTGATAGGAGGTATTTCAACTCCGGGTCGTTCTGCTGCTGCTCAGAGAGATCTGCAAGGCTGATTGGTCTGTGCTGAACAGAAAAGAGGCGACTGAGGGTGTCAGCCGGAACGTTGTTGGCCCCCTTCACGTGCTCGAATGTCGTCTGGAACTCCGCTAGGAAAGCGAGTTGCCTAATTTCACGAGAGGAGTAGCGGCTGCTGCCGGATTGGTATGCGTGCACCAGGGGTTTGTGGTCAGTAAAAATGACAAACTGCTTGTCCTCGAGGAAATAACGGAATGTCCTGACGGCCATGAAAGCGGCGAGGAGCTCGCGACCGAAGGTGCTGTACTTCTCTTCGGTGGATGAGAGCTTCTTGGAGAAGAAGGCTAACGGTTGCCAATGACCGCCTATGTGTTGCTGCAGGACGGCTCCGACACCTTTGCTCGAGGCGTCCACCATAATCGAGGTGGGTGCTTCGTTGACAGGATGGACCAGCGTGGTGGAGGATGTTAAGGCATGCTTGGCCCTGTTAAACGCCTCGATTTGCTCGGGAGACCAGGCCAGGGCTGTAGAATCCTTGCGCGCAGAGTGTAGAGGCTCTTCGAGCGGCCGTAATACGCCCGCGCAATGGGGAATAAAACGTCTGTAGAAGTTCACCATCCCGAGAAAACGACGTAGCTGTGTGCATGATGTGGGGAGGGGAAACTCTTGCACCTTCTTAACTTTGCTTTCGAGGGGTGTTATTCCTTGGGCATCGACCTGGTGGCCCAGGAATTCGAGCGAAGGGACGCCGAATTCGCACTTGTCGATGTTAATGAATAATCCATGCTCTGATAGGTGGTGGAATAAGGCACGCAGGTGCTGCAAGTGCTCTTCATGGGCAGCGCTGGCCACAAGCAGGTCGTCGAGGTATGCAAAAACGAAAGGTAGGCCCCGTGTGACGTTGTCGATAAAGCGCTGGAAATATTGTGCAGCGTTGCGGAGTCCGAAAGACATTCGGAGGAATTCGAGGAGGCCGAAAGGGGTTACAATGGCGGTCTTGGGAACGTCCTCCTCTGCCATGGGTATCTGGTGGTATGCTTTTTTTAAGTCGATTTTTGAGAAAAGTTTGGTTTTACTATGCCGACCGCAGCATGTGATCAAATTCTTGACGCGCGATGGCAAGCTTCTCGGGGCTCAGCCGACGAGCCTTAGCAAAAACTGGTTGGCCTTTGGTGCATATACGGTGGACGACAGGATGCTTGACCGGCTTCGTCCAGTCGCACTGCGATGTCAATGATGGAAAATCATTTAGCATCGTGGCATAAGTCGCGTCACTTGGTAGCGGAGTAGCGAGACCAGTCGAAGCTACTCTTGCCGATACGCCGTTTACCGTGAGGCCAGTAAGAGTGTCGAGGAGTCTTCGCTTAGCGACGTCGCCCAGAATGTTGTGATGAGCCAGAAAATCGCTACCTAGGATGCTGTGCGCTGTGTCCTAGACAAGACCCAGTGAAGTACTCTTCGGAGTCTGAAATCAAGAGTCAAGGAACGGCGATAATAGACGGGTATACGTGACCCGTTTACTGCTCTCAGGTACAAAATGGGGGGACGTCTGCGATCTTGGGCGGAGGCTGGAAGCACGCTGACCTCTGCCCCAGTGTCGACCAAGAAGTTTTGTTTGCCAAGCCGGTTCCTGATGTAAAATAGGCGACACGGTTGCAGGTAGTGGGAATCGTTCGTCGCCGCTAGTGATCCCCGAGAGGGTTTCCCTGCCAGGAGAAGGGCGATTCGCAACGCCTTGCACGACGACCAAAACGGCTGTGGTACCAGCAGAGACTACGAGGTGGAGGTGACGGTGACGACGAGAACTGAGACCTTGCTGGTGTCGACCGGGTACCGCGCGTGGGCCGCAGATGACCCGCAGGGCGCGGAGAAGAGGAGCGGCGGGGAGCGATAGCACCGAAACGGAGATCCTCTATAACGTCCGCGAGGCGGCGCACCTGCTGACGCAGAGAAGCGAACTCGGCTTGGTCGTTGACTGAGACTGCCGTCTGACAGGTGCCACCTGGGTCATTGCCGGGGGTCTTCTGCAGTGCGGTGATGCAGGCAGCGGAATCTCTCTCACTGGCTAATTCCGTGAGCTTGTCCGCACGCTCCGCTAACGCTTGGAGGTTAGCTTCGCCCGAGGCTGCCAAGACCATCTGGACCGAAGGAGGAAGCTTGGAAAGGAAAACCTCGCGGAGCATTCTGTCGTCCAACAACGGCGTAGAACCCCCGAGGATGTGCTGCAGACGTCGGAGGAGCTGAGAGGGCTTCCGGTCACCTAAAGGCTCGTTCGACACGAGCTCGTGCAGGCGCTGTCGATCTGAAGGGGATGCCCGGGCGATTACGGCAGTCTTGAGTGCCGCGTAAGGGTCATTCGGGGGAGGAGAGGTTAGAACGTCGGCGACCCCGACAAGCACGTCCTCGGGCAGAACGGACATTACATAGTGAAACTTCGTTGTCGCCAAAGTTATGTGGCCCAACGTGAACTGGCATTCCGCTTGACTGAACCATAGATCAGGCCGGGACCGAATGAATGGTGGTAGCTTGATGGCGAAATGCGAGATTAAGTGTGCAGGCGGCGTACCGTCCCTGATGAAGGACGTTCGGGTCACCAGTGTGGAGAGAGCTTGGCAACGTCTGGTAACGACGGAATCAAACCCAAAACTGATTCAGATTTATTGATGGGCACGAGGCTCGCGCTCATCTTCGTTGTTGTCGCCACAAACCCATCAGTGCAGGTTACGCTGACCCATACAGCAGAACGTATTCGATGGTGTCAGTGTAGCCAGGGAGAGGGAGGGGACTCCTAAAACTTTGACACCCGCCTTTCCCCCTCGCTGTAAGACGGAAGCAACCTCACTAGTCGACTTCAAGGGGCGATTTATTGCCGTGCAGTTATCTACCTCAGACACGATAGAACGCAGTGGTCGGAAGCCTGTGGCTGCGGGCCGGATGCAGCTCGCGAAACCATGTCATGCCACACGAGAAGCTCCCTCCCCATCTCAACCATGGGCTCTTCAAGACCGTGACCCTCCTTTGAACTTAAATTGCATGATCCACTAAGTTTTTTTTTTTTTTTGTAGTTCTGGTTTCCAGTTGCCAACACTTGATATAACGGAATAAGGAATGGTAAAATTTGGTAGCCACCAACTGAGAACTACTAAAGACCTCATGGAACAACATGTACGAATACAGCCGTTCCACCACGGGGTTGGAGGTCAAACCAACCACGGTGTTGACTTCAAAGAAGCGTTTTATTACAGTGTAGTATTTGTTTACATCAAACAACAATATCTCGGAGTTAGGTGCTGTAGGATTGGCTAGCCACATGTCGAGAAGTAGCAGGGAACTTTAAGGAACACAGTATTTCCCAATGGTTGAAATTCAAGTATACCCAGATGTCGAAAACGGTTTGTAACCACAAGTGCTCTTCACCTCTGCAGATTCTGGTTTTAAGTTGCTTGTCACATATCTGAACCAATTGTTTCCCACCGTTCCCTAAAATTGCATCCTAACATCGTCACTCCTGCCAAATGTATTGCTGTCGAGTTCTTGGCTATCATTTTTGTTTTGCCAGGATAATAGAGGGAGTGAGGAGGAAACAGGAAGCAGCCCTATGTTCTGGTCTACACCATTGACATAGTCGAGCCTGTGGGGAAACCTGCACTGTTTATTGAGTTGCTTAGCTGCAGGGCACTAAAGCACTCTCTGAACCGAACTGAAACAAAGAATGCTCTGGCTGGGAGCTCACATGCTTTTAAACACTGAGCTGAAAATTCCAGAAGCAACACAAGCATCGACAAAAAAGCAGGCGATGGCTTTTGAAGCTTCTGGCATCTTCTGGCGCGTGCAGAGAAAGAGGGAAAGCTGTGCATTGTTTTGTGTATTCTCCAGTTGTCCTTTGAAACTGTTGCGTGGCAATAGCGTGTAGTGGCACGATGTCATTTATTCATTTGAACACAAAATGATATATATGATGTCATGTGGGAAAGGCTGTGGGAATTGGTGAAAACATTGGGGGCATTCTTCCTTTGTTGCCCTGACTTCTGTTTTGTCCTACCTGGATCTATTACTGCAATTTATCCTGTTCTGCAAGTGTGAGCATCCAGGTCTTGTTTAACCAAAGCGAGGCCCAGTAACTAGCCCACACCCACTGAGCGATTCCTGCTTTTTATAGCCCTATGCTAACAGTGGTCATCAATGCATGATGTTATGTGCAGGCCCTGCATAACAACTGCTTAATTTTCAGACTTACAAAGAACAGTTAGAACACTGAAGCGTATCGTGAGGAACATAAAAAGCCCAGGAGAGAGCACCACACGCGAGCCTACCATGGTAAACATAGGCAAATAGGTGCTAAGGTGCATGCTAGTGACATTTTAGAAAACGTGTGCATCGCTTGATACCCAGTGGCTAGTTAAATGAAAATATCCGGGAACTTCTTTCTAAAATTCACCAAACTTACCTAAGCACACTGCCCAGTGCTCGTGTTGGGATCACTCATTTCGTGTTGGGAGTGTAATGTGCCAGCACATTTAGTGGAGTGGGGCAGTTTACTTCAAAATTTGTTATAAACAAAATAACATGAGGAAGGTCATGGTTGTATGTTATACATAGCTAAGCACTAAACGTGCAGCAAACTTGCTCTCACCAACCCAGCTGAATTCTTTCATGGCGTATTTAAGGTGATCACGTGTGATAATTTTGTCGATGGCTTGAAGTCACTTTTAGGGCAGTGGCTGTTCAGCAGCTGACAAAACTATAAAAAAAAAGGTGAGTAATGGTGTGCTGAGGAAGCAAGAGGTAAGAGAGAAAAAGCATGGACTTCAAAGCCCATGATATCTGGTAGAGGCTGGAGATTATGACAGCACAACAGTATGTAAATTGCATCTCTGTTCAGGGTGTCCCAACCAAACTGTAAAACATTTACAAGTGTCTCCACAATGATTAAGAATGTGCTCAACAGCATTTTGTCTTCTCAGAAACAGTAACAGCCTCATACTCTTCTGGTCAAGACTGAAACACGATATGTTTGTCCTATTGCACCCTTCATTGCTTCAGACAAAATGGCTAACAAAACGTATTGAAATAGCAAAAAATGCTGTTTCTTCATGTCAAAAACTGTGCATGAAACATCCCCTGAGGGAAGAAATTGTCTACTGATGGTAGTCGGAAAATTGCATGCCTTTCCCTGCTGTAAAGAAGCTCGGACGCTGCTTCCCCGTTTTGTCGCTTGTTCTCAAGGCGGTGTTGTACAGCATTGGAAGGGAGAAGCCAAAAAACGCTTGCCATTCTACAGGGTGTCCACTGAGAAAATGTCAAAATTTGACAAAAAAAAATAGAAAATCAGCACAGTGTCATAAGATGTTGAAACCAGTTCGATGACATTCACAAACATTTTTGTCACCTACTGTGCTAGGTTTCATCAGCCTATCTCCGTAATTATGTTAGCAGGCTAATTATATAATATAGCAGTTTTCATTATATTATGTAATGATGGTAACAGTTGTGTCAACCACCTGGAAGATAGGAAGTTGTCGAGGGGGTTTAACATGGCAGTGAAAGTTGTGGAACTGTCAAGAAAATATCAAAATGCCTCGAAAGGTAGCGAAGTGCGGATTTGGTGCAATGTCCCGGTTTGTGGGACTCAGTGTCAGATTCACATTTTCCGTTAATGGTTAGTTTGCTGAGTGGCCTTGGATGTAAAACAACGTTATGGATGGCAGAGATTGACACAGGCTAGGTGGCCAGGCTTGTGCGGGCCATATGCTTCTGCCAAATTTGGGGTTGGCCTGAACTTTGATTGGTCCAACGTGCCCACTGCTATTGCTATGAAAGCAGGGACGGGTGTCATAAGTGCACAGTCTAAGGCATATAAGGCACCGACAACACGTGTAGCTGCAAAAAGAGTGGGCCGTAGCCCTTCAGCCCAGGGCTCGGCTGGGCCTTGTGCTTCAGGAAGCGGTCCAGGCCCAAATCTTTCGGCCCGTGTCGAACAAACCGTGATAGCCAGTGAATTCTATGAAAATTGTCAGGAAAAACCTAAAAAAGAGTAAAGTTTGGTAGACGCGCTTATTAACTAGTTTTTGACTTAAAAAGGGACAGTATCTCACTGGGTACCCTGTATGTATGTTATTTCCGATGCTCTGCTGAGTAGTGCACAGTAAATTTGCCAAAATTTGATATGCTTTTTCAGCTTCACCCGAGAAATCATAGTTGCTTTGGAAATATTGAAATTTTTAATTAAATTAAATAAATTAAAGAAATTTTATTTCAGTTCAGTTAAAATTAAAGAAAACTACCAGGACCAAATGGCGGTCTGGAAGCAGAATGGCATTCAGCACATCCGTCATTGTTGCATATGTAATCTATACA